>NW_017673173.1:137243-138608 GCF_001879085.1 Nicotiana attenuata
AGCCAAAGGGAAGTTCTCTCCCAAATTCTCTCTCAGAAACCCTAGCCGCCTCCCTCTATTTCCACTCTAAAACAATCGGAATCTATGGCTTTCGAGGCCATTAAAGTCTTATACCGACCTCCTATGACTCCTACACGCCTGGTTTTTGAAGATTCAAGGCCTGACCACGAAGAAGCTTGGTCCAGGCTTCGTTTGATTCGAGTTCTATGACCGTCTCCGGCCTTGCTCCGGCATGCCATGGCTGTTCGAGCCTGATTTCGACTTCCCCTGCTTAGATCAACGACTTTCCAAGCCTTTCTCACCATTTGGGTTCCTCTGAAACCCTAGCTCTTGAGGTTCTTCTGATTTCTTTAGATCCGTTCTAGATCTGTGTTTTCCCTGAGCTTTTAAATAGTTTCTCGAGATTTTCTCAAAAAAACTATGCCTTCAAAACCTTTGTTCCGATTTAGGGTTTTTTGAGTTACTTAGATGTTCTGTGATTTTTCTTTTTCTCTTATGTGTTTCTTCTACTATGTTTCTTATTAATTTCTTCTACTGTTTTTCTTTATATGTTTCTTCTACCATGTTCTTATTAGTTTTTTTTACTATGTTTTTATATGTTTCTCCTATTGTGTTCTTATTAGTTTCCTCTACTAGGTTTCTTTGTATGTTTCCTCTACTGTGTTCTTACTAGTTCTTCTACTGTGTTTCGCATATTGTTCTTTTACTATGTTTCTCATGAGTTTCTGCTACTGAAAGAGCATGTTAAAGGTCTCAGTTCCTTTTTGAGACCTCTGAACTTGTTTCGTTAGTATCTTCTTCCTTGATTACTTGTCTTTGCATCTCTGCACTTGATTGATGGTAGGGATCCTAAATTTGGGGATTCATTCGAGTTTTGAGACCATTGGCTATGTGGTTTGCTTGTTCTTCATCTCTAAACTTGTTTGATTTCAAAACCCTAACCTCTTTGAACCTATTTCGAGTTTCTGAAATCTACTACTTAATTAGGCTTCAAAATCTTTGTTTCGACCTTTGTTTCTCTATATGGTTCTAATTCCCTGCTAAACTCTTCTAAAATCTTTCTATTGGACCCTTTGTATGCTATTTGGTACTCTCTCTCTTCTACATTGCTGACCTATGAGACTACCATGATCCTATAGTCTACTACCTACTGATTTTGCACTTGCATGACGTCTTTCTTTGTCCTAAATTCAGCCTAGCATACTTGTGTGCTCTTTATATGTGCTGAACTTCCCTCTAAAATGGCTTTCAAATTTTGATTAATTTCAGACTCCCTTTGTGTAGGTCTGATTGATTTCTTTCCTTGTTTGCTGATTTTCCTGTTACTTGGTTTGAGTCGAAAACTTTCCCTAGCCTTTCTGACTT
>NW_017673173.1:139641-147710 GCF_001879085.1 Nicotiana attenuata
TTGGGACACTTTGAGTTCCCTCTGAACTTGGACACTTGAGGGCTGGCCCTTTCACACTGCACTTGTCCCTGTTCTAATAATACATCTGGGTGTGAGCATTGCCCGGAGTCCCATTGAGGCTCTTAGGGAACTTTGACACACTCAAATGGGAGAAAGGCTTTGGATCATGATCTCTTGGAGTTGGTTTACCTCATATTTCACACATGAATTCTAAATCATGCTCTCCTTGGTTGTACTTTTATTTATTTAGTTTTCTGATGTATTTTTACCTTATTTCGAGCTGTAATAATTTGTAATAAACTCTTGGGGATGGTTAATGAAAAGGGGCGGGTAACTATGTATGCAAAAGGGGTAGATACCATGTTTATAGGTATTATTTCTGCATATGCATGTAGATACCACGTCTATAGGTATTTTAAAATCTGCATGCACCTAGAAATCATGCCTATAGGTATTTTAAAATCTGCGTGCATCTAGGAATCATGTCTATAGGTATTTGAAAATCTGCATATGCAAATGCATATAGAAATCATGCTTATTGGTCCTTCTGAATCATGTATAGCCATTTTCATATAGATATCATGTTCATAGGTCTTAAACATTCAATTGCACCTAGATATCATGTTCATAGGTTTAAAAACGAGTCTTCTGTATTTTTATACCATGTCTGCAAAGGCCTAAAAATCAACAACGCCTAGAAACTATGCCTATAGGAACTCCTAATCGAATCTGAATCGCTTCATTAGCGTATAGAGCTAAAATCAGTAATAATGGGTACTATCAGTTGCAAAACTTATAACCTTCATTAAAACTTGCCTTTCTTTTAAATAACCTGACTACCCTTTTTAACCAGTACGTATTCAATTTATTTTAGACCTTGTTATTTCATTGCTTTCTGAATTAAATAGATACCATGCCTATAGGATCCTTGTCCAACACTTAGGCAAGCCTTAGGGTAAAGTTATAAACTGAATATGTTCTATTAACCACAACCAGCTGGCATGTCTGATTTGGGCTTCTTATCTGAATTATGTAATAAATCAGTCTGCCTCAACCTTTAAGTTCTTTCATGTTTAGTAGTTAATCAGACCCTAAACAGTATGTGTAAGGCATGCTAATTACGTGCTTCTTTGTTTAAAGGGGGTATATCTGAGCCTTTGCTTGTTATGTGCTTTCCCCAACTTGCAATGCATGTTTTTTATGTCGCCTTAGAGTCGTGTATTTATAGTGTGAAAAACAGGCAGAAATAAGGTAAGAAAAATAAGTATGGAACTGGGTATCAATTAAACAATCAGTATAAGACTTCCTTTAATTAAGGAATTCAGACTTAAACGGTAATGAGCAAAAAAAAAATATTTAAGGAAAGAGATCAAATAAGTATCTTGTGCAAAGTAGGCAATTAGGGGTAAATACATAGGAGTTTATTTAGGGGAAGAGTTTTGAAATACACGGTCAAAACAAAATAAGGTAAGAATCAATTAGTACACAGTAAATCAAAGAGTCAGAGGTTTGTAATTATTGGTCCATGAATAAACCAAGTCAGAAAAGCTAAGGAAAGTTTTCGACTCAAACCAAGTAACAAGGAAATCAGCAAACAAGGAAAGAAAATCAATCAGGCTTACACGAAGGAAGCCTAAAATTAATCAAAAACTGAAAACCATTTTAGAGGGAGGTTTCGCACATATAAAGAGCACACAAGTATGCTAGGCTAAAAAGAAAATGTCATGCAATTGCAAAATCAGTAAGTAGTATACTATAGGGACATGGTAGTCACGTAGGCCAGTCTTAGTAACTCAGTAATGTAGAAGAGAGATAGTATCAAATGACATACAAAGGGTCCAGTAGAAGGACCTTAGAAAAGTTTAGCAGGGAATCGGAACCATGTAAAGAAACAAAGGTCGAAACAAAGTATTTGAAGACTAATCAAGTAGTAGATTTCAGAAACTCGAAATAGGTTCAAAGAGGTTAGGGTTTTTGAAATCGAACAAGTTCAGAGATGAAGATCAAACAAATCACATAGCCAATGGTCTCAAAACTCAAATGAATCCCCAAATTTAGGGTTCTTGCCATCAATCGAGTGCAGAGATGCAAGGACAAGTAATCAAAGAGAAAGATACTAACGAAACAAGTTCAGAGATCTCAGAAAGGAACTGAGACCTTTAACATGCTCTTTCAGTAGCAGAAACTCGTGAGAAACATAGTAAAAGAACAATATGCAAAACACAGTAGAAGAACTAGTAAGAACACAGTAGAGGAAACATACAAAGAAACCTAGTACAGGAAACTAATAAGAACACAGTAGGAGAAACATATAAAAACACAGTAAAAGAAGCAAATAAGAACATGGTAGGAGAAACATATAAAGAAACATAGTATAAGAAACACATAAGAGAGAAAAAAAATCAGAGAACATCTAAGTAACTCAAAAAACCCTAAATCAGAACAAAGGTTTCGAAAGCATAGTTTTTCTTTGAGAAAAAAAAAAATCTCGAGAAACTGTTTGAAAGCTCAGGGAAAACACGGATCTAAAGAAATCAGAAGAACCTCAAGAGCTAGGGTTTCATAGGAACCCAAATGGTGAGAAAGGCTTGGATAGTCGTTGATTTAAGTAGGTGGAGTCGAGGTTAGGCTTGAACAGCCATGGCTTGCCGGAAGCCGGAGATGGCCATAGAACTTGAATCAAACAAGGTCTGGACCTAGCTTCTTTGTGGTCATGCCTTGAAACTTCAGTAACCAAGCGCGTAGGAGCCATAGAAGGCTGGTAGGTGGTGAGACCACCATGGATTCAGGCAAGGAGGTGGCCGGAGAAGGCGAGTCAAGCTCATCTTAGCGGAAAAGGAAGGGGGAAGGTTCTGGAGAGAACCAGAGATAGAGAAATAGAGATGAGAGTTGGTTGAGTGAGGAACTAGAGGGGTTTGGGGGGGGGGGTCGTTTGGTTTAATTTGGAAAGAATGAATCTGGACCATTGATCAAAATTGATCAACGACCAAGAGTTAATCAGATTGGGTCGGGTAGATTTAGGAATTGGGATTGGGTCTTTGGGCTGGTGTAATTAGATTATTTGGGCTGGTTTAATTGGGTTGGGGTCTGTTTGATTTAGGCTGAATTTGAGAGCCAAATTTGGCTATAAGTTAAATAGCCCATTTTCCCCCTTTTAATTTATAGAAAATAGTAAATAAATTTTTGAAAACAAATTGAAAGTAATACAATGATTTATAATATATAATCAACAATTTAAAAATATAATATCCCATTTTATAAACATGAGACAAATTTAAGCCTAAAAATGGCTAATATTGCAATTATGCAATTTTATCCTTAAAAATACTAAATAAATTTGTAAAAATATGTAAAAGATATCTTAGCTATACTATAGTATAAATATGAGAATCCAATAAATGAATCACCAAAAATGATAATTTTTGGGGACAATTATTGGGTTTTTCTTGATGAAATAGGGCAATAAATTGATTTAAAATCTTTGAAAAAAATTAAGAAAAATAATGAAACCTTGGGATATGCTTATATATGCATATATAGACTATTTTGAAGGTATTCTGAATATTTAAAAATACAGGAAAAAATTGGGTATCAACAGCTGCCCCTCTTTACCCGGGAAGGATGAAAGAGTTGTCGGGTAAAGATATGATTGCCAATTTTGACCGAACGAAATGGTTTGAAGAGGTTTGGCCATGCTCTGGCTTTTGAGCTGCCTACATATCCCTGGTCTTACAGGAATCAGGCCATATGTAGCTCAGGATCCGCCGGCGGAGTATGCCGAGGGAGACTTTCCAGCACGGACACAATATTCAGGATAGGGCTGCGGGGAACTGGAGCGGAATCGCTCCTACCGAGATGGCTGTTGCTCGCCGGTTTACCTACAAATAAACAAATGCGGACATATTGTGCATAAATTTAAACGTGATGCAAGTTCCCGTCGGACCGTGAATGTTGCCTTTGGACATTTAGGATGACGTCCTCAGACCATGATGTCCTGGGCCATGAAGCGTATGATAAAGGACTCGCAGGCCATGAAATGATGCTCTCGGGCTATGAGAATGATGCCTCCGAACCATGCTGTATTTGAATAATGATATGCAAGAGATTAAAGGGATCTTCAGGCCATGACATGGTGCTCTCGGGCTATGTAAATGGTGCCTCCGAACAATGACGCTCTCATATAATTTGGCGATCTTTCAGCCCATGAAATGCAGTATTTGGCGATGTTTCAGCCCATGATATGCGATAGGTGGCGATCTTTCACCCATGCAAGTGCAAATGAAGTGGGGATATTTCAGCCATGCAAATATACATGAAGCGGCGATATTTCAACCATGCAAATATGAATGAAGCGGCGATCTTTCATCCATGCAAGTGTAAATGAAGTGGCGATCTTTCAGCCATGCTATTTTATCTAAAATGGCAATATTTCAGCCATGCAAGTGCAAATAAAGTGGCGATATTTCAGCCATGCAAATATAAATGAAGTGGTGATATTTCAGCCATGCAAATATAAATAAAGCGGCGATATTTCAGCTATGCAAATATGAATGAAGCGACGATCTCTCAGCCATGCAAGTGTAAATAAAGTGGCGATCTTTCAGCCATGCAAGTGTAAATAAAGTGGCGATATTTAAGCCATGCAAATATAAATAAAGTGGCGATATTTCAGCCATGCAAATGTAAATAAAGTGGCGATATTTCAGCTATGCAAGTGTAAATAAAGCGGCGATCTTTCAGCCATGCAAGTGTAAATAAAGCGGCGATCTTTCAGCCATGCAAGTTTAAATGAAATGTCGATATTCAGCCATGCAAATATAAGTGAAGTGGCGATAATTCAGCCATGCAAGTGTAAATAAAGCAGCGATATTTCAGCCATCCAAATATAAATTGAAGTGGCGATATTTCAGCCATGCAAGTGTAAATAAAGTGGCGATATTTCAGCCATGCAAGTGTAAATAAAGCAGCGATCTTTCAGCCATGCAAGTGTAAATAAAGCGGCGATCTTTCAGCCATGCAAGTTTAAATGAAATGGCGATATTCAGCCATGCAAATATAAGTGGTGGCGATAATTCAGCCATGCAAGTGTAAAATAAAGCAGCGATATTTCAGCCATGCAAATGTAAAATGAAGTGGCGATATTTCAGCCATGCAAGTGTAAATAAAGCGGCGATCTTTCAGTCATGCAAGTGTAAATAAAGTGGCGATATTTCAGCCATGCAAATATAAATGAAGTGGCGATATTTCAACCATGCAAGTGTAAAATGAAGCGGCGATATTTCAGCCATGCAAATGTAAAATGAAGCGGTGATATTTCAACCATGCAAGTGTAAATAAAGCGGCGATATTTCAGCCATGCAAATGTAAAATGAAGTGGTGATATTTCAGCCATGCAAATATAAAATGAAGCGGCGATCTTTCAGCCATGCAGATGCAGATGGAGACAGTGCTTAGTCTCGGAAGACAGAATGGTAGCCTTATGCAATGTAGAAAATGTAGATGGAGACAGTGTTTAGTCTCGGAAGGCAGAATGGTAGCCTTATGCAATGCAAAAAATGCAGATGGAGACAGTTTTTAGTCTCGGAAGGCAGAATGGTAGCCTTATGCAATGCAGAAAATGCAGATGGAGACAGTGTTTAGTATCGGAAGGCAGAATGGTAGCCTTATGCAATGCAGAAATAAAAATGAAGTGGCAAATGGTAACAGAGTTTCTTAGCTGATAGCAAGTTACGATGTCGGGATCGCTGGGGATATTGTGATATAGGGGATATCACTGGCGTGCTTGGATGGCCAATCGTTAAGTGCAACAATCCTGAGAGTTGTATTCACGAACAATGTTCGTCTTGTGGGTGTATAGTAAGTCAGATGCTTTCGCAATCCAAATGCCTGCATCCAAAGAAAAGTCGTGAGTTTTGTAGAGGGGAGGTTAGTTCGTATCCCTGCTGGCCTTGCTCGACCTGTTCGGCTTTGATCTGGTGATATGGTATGTATCATTGGGGTAGCGTCACTGAACAAGCGATTTCGATAATAAACATGCACGAGTTTGTACAAAAAAATATGACATAAGTATATATTTAAGAAATAGCATTTAGATGAACCGACGACTGTGACGTGGTTCAGGACGTCACAACGTCTCCTGCTACGGAATTTTGAGGGTCTTCCTCAAAATTTTGCCCCAGTTTAATGGGTTGATGCTCCCGACGATTGCTTGCGATGATTGGTTGAAATTACTTCGGAATTAATGGGGGGCCTAGTTTCCAATTGTGGGGGAAAAATGAAAATTTTATTGAATTGTGACCGAATCCATAAGGCTGCCTACGTATCCCCTCTTAAACGGGAATCAGGTCAGACGTAGTTCAAATTACATCATATAGGAAAGCATAAGATTACACATAGTAGCGCTTGACTGCATCTGAATTGATTGGTTTTGGCCAAACTTCCCCGTCCATTTCTGCAAGTATAAGGGCTCCTCCTATCAGAACCCGGTGAACCATGTATGGACCTTGCCAGTTGGGAGAGAATTTCCCTTTGGCTTCATCCTGATGCGGGAAAATTTTCTTTAACACCAGCTACCCCGGTGTGAATTGTCTTGGTTTGACTCTTTTGTTGAAGGCTCTGGACATTCTGTTCTGATAAAGCTGATCGTGGCAAACTGCATTCATTCTCTTTCCATCTATAAGAGCTAGCTGCTCGTAATGACTTTTCACCCACTCTGCGTCGTCGAGCTTAGCTTCTTGTATGATCCTTAGGGAGGGAATTTCTACTTCGGCGGGAATGACTGCCTCTGTACCGTAAACCAGCATACAGGGAGTTGCCCCGGTTGATGTGCGAACTGTGGTGCGGTACCCCAATAAAGCAAATGGTAGCTTCTCGTGCCACTGCTTACGCTTCTCTATCATTTTCCTTAGTATCTTCTTGATATTCTTGTTGGCGTCCTCTACGGCTCCGTTCATCTGCGGTCTGTTAGCTGTAGAATTATTGTGTTTGATCTTGAAGGTTTCACACATGGCTTTCATCAGGTCACTGTTGAGGTTGGAGCCATTATCAGTAATGATGGACTCTGGAATTCCGAACCGACAAACGATACGGTCGCGGACGAAGTCTGCCACGACTTTCTTGGTTACTGCTTTGTAAGATGCTGCTTCGACCCATTTGGTGAAATAATCGATTGTCACTAGGATAAACCTGTACCCGTTGGAAGCGGCAGGTTCGATTGGTCTAATAACATCCATTCCCCAAGCGGCGAACGGCCATGGTGAGCTTGTTGCATTAAGCTCATTGGGAGGTACCCTTATCATGTCTGCATGTACCTGACAGCGGTGGCATTTCCTGACATACTGGATGCAATCCGTCTCTATAGTCATCCAGAAGTAACCAGCTCGGAGTATTTTCTTTGCCAAAACAAAGCCGTTCATGTGTGGACCGCAGGTCCCGGCATGAATTTCCTCTAACAGCCTGGATGCTTCTTTTGCGTTGACACACCTTAATAGTCCCAAATCAGGAGTCCTCCTATATAGGATTCCTCCGCTATGAAAGAAATTGCTGGACAACCTTCAAAGTGTGCGCTTCTGAGTAGCGTTTGCAAGTTCTGGGTATTCTCCTTTTGCCAAGTACTCCTTGATATCATGAAACTAAGGTTTTCCGTTTGCTTCTTCCTCGACATGAGCACAGTAAGCTGGCTAATCATGGATCTTTACTGGAATAGTATCAATGAAGTTTTTGTCCGGATGTTGTATCATGGATGATAGGGTAGCCAACGCATCGGCGAACTCATTCTGGATTCTGGGAACATGTCGGAATTCTATCTTTGTGAACCTCTTCCTCAACTCCTATACATGATGCAGATAAGGGAGTATCTTGGAGTTCTTGGTTGCCCATTCTTCTCGGACCTGGTGTATGAGCAGATCTGAATCCCTAGTTACTAACAACTCTTGAATGTTCATGTCGATAGCCATCTTGAGCCCTAAGATGCAGGCTTCGTACTCTGCCATATTGTTGGTGCATGGGAACCTGAGTTTGGCAGACACCGGATAATGCTGACCCGTTTCTGATACTAGGACTGCTCCTAT
>NW_017673174.1:0-5235 GCF_001879085.1 Nicotiana attenuata
CAAGCTTTATGAACTTTAGAATTTCAAACTTCTACTTTCGATGTTTAAACCTATCAAATCACGCGCGATTGACCTCAAATTTTGCAGACAAGTCATATTCGACATTACGGACCTACTCCAACTTTCGGAATCGGATTCCGACCCCGATATCAAAAAGTCCACTTCCGGTCAAACTTCTCAAAAACCTTCAATTTTCTATCTTTAGCCAAATGACTCCAAAACGACCTACGGACCTCCGAATTCACTTCCGATCGCGCTCCCAACTCCAGAATCACCATACGGAGCTACTCCCAGACTCGGAATCCCAAACGGACATCGATAACACTGGAATGCACTTCAAAACGAACTTATGAAACTTCTTCCAAAATGCTAACTTCCACAATAGGCGCCAAAACATTCCCGGGTCTTTCAAAAACCCGATCCGGACAAACGCCCAAGTCCAAAATCATCATACGAACCTGCTGGAACCTTCAAATCCCAATTCCGAGGTCGTTTACTCAAAAATCCCGTCCTAGTTAATTCTTTCAACTTTAAGCTTCCAAAATGAGAATTCTCTTCCCAAATCAACTCCGAACTTCCCGAAACTCAATTCCGGCCACGCGTACAAGTCGTAATACCTAAAATGAAACTGCTCATGGCCTCAGACTACCGAACGACATGCTAGGGCTCAAAATGACCGGTCTGGTCGTTACATCCTCTCCAACTTAAGCATACGTTCGTCCTCGAACGTGCTGAGAACTACACTGAAGTAGTCTGAAATCACTGTTTAACACCTCATGCACCTTCCCGTGCTACCACAACTCCGTTGAGCACATTAGCTCGATCAATTCTGAAAATATTTCCTTTTATTCAAGCAGATAAGCCTTAGAGCCTAATTCCAACATCCGGAATTTCTATGCCCGACATGTTTCCAACATACGCTCATCGTACCAATAACTACACGCAGCCCAAAACACGACTGCATACCTTAGCTGAATTCACAACTTGCACCACTTTACTCATAGGACCACAAAAACATTCTCTAATCAATTTAATCGAAATTCCACGAATCTGATGCTCCCATTGCACCGCATGACATACATAGGTCTTGTTCTAACTCTTACAATACTGACACGACAGATGAGATCTGTATAAATTCATAACCACTGCCGAAACAACAATTCATTGGGTCTATACTCCTAGCAAGAACTATAACCTCATTCTGAACCAAACAATGGTCTTAGCTCTTAATATACTTCATATGCCCATATTGCACTGATCTCGAACTCAATGATCACGTCTTACCCAGTACGAACTGCTCAGGCAATAAGCCACCCCAACATGACCAAAAGTCCCATATGATGCTACAATGTGCCAATAGGCTACCATATCGAACGCGATATAATGGAAAGCAAACTTTGAGAAGGAAATTCAACTACACCGCTCGCGAATCATACATGCGACGCGGGCACACAGCTAATATAAGCTTTCCTCATAAATAGGAAACAAAACACATAAAAACAAATATGGGGAACTGTACTCAGCTTCGCATTGTTGCGGCGCGCAACCCGATCCGAACAACATAACCATGGCGACGTGCCACGCGATCCATCCATAAAACTCGCATAAGGAGATACGCACCGAGCTAGATTGCTCATTTCAATAGTGTACCGAATATTGGTCACAAGCACACTAAGTGCATAACTCCATCCTTGGGGAGACATATAGCGCCAGAAGCCACAAAACTCAAGCACAACTGAGCTACGATATACGATTTGAAATCTCAAAAGCCATCCTGCTCATATAACATCATCTCTACGTGGAGCCTCAACACATAAGGAATTCACCAAGCCGTCTCACAACTCGCACGGTGCAATACGTCATTACATGAAATAGCTGATGACAAAATAACACCCCGACTACTCCTCCATTAAGGAGCGTTGTGTTGAAATGAACACATCTGGCCTGATATAGAGCACATATTTCCATTTAAATCCATCCACCGACCTCAAGTCGACCCTGACCGTACCAAACTAGGCAAATGACCCTTCAAAGGTCCATACTAACTTCCCTTTTCTCATAACACACAAGGACAACTATCACGATAGGAGAAATCCTCCGCAGTCCACAACCCAATAAACTGAGTGCCCTCCAGGCATCCATTCTCAAATCAACGATATCATCACTACCTTCGTACTTGGTTTAAGTCTTTAATCAATCCAGTGACTACCTGCCACACTTATACAATCTTCCTGTGGGACACACTCCCAATACTTACCATAACAAATAACTGGGTCGTTTCTCCAAACCACCGGCCGCACTAACGCTGAAAAGAGATCAAGAATCATTAACCAGGATGCAAAGCCCTTTTACAAAACACCAATCTCAGGTGATGGTGAAGACAATACCAACTTACCTTAAACATCGAAACTTCTTCCCTACTCATCCGAGCTCGTGACATCCTTGTCGACACTGAACTGCCACTTTGATCTTCACTTCAAATTCTGTACCACTCACTGCACCCAACATGCCAATATATGGTAGGACTCGTTTTTCATCATAGCTTCGAAACCACTATTAGATTAACACTTCATCATATAAAACTTTCCACTTAACTCACTTCAGGAGAACCATTACGACACACAGGTGAATTCTCATAACCGCAGAATATGCAAGTCTCTAAGTAGTGGTCTAAGCCACCATAGCCCTTCCAAGACCCGCCTACACCTGACAGGCCATAACAGTAGAATACTTTTGAATAACATTAGTTACGGCGGCCGACAAGCCTCGCACGCACCGTCACGATTCCCTTGCATAACTTGATCACGCTGAAAGAACTGATCATCACTAGCAACATGCCAATTCGACTATGGCTAACCGATCCCTCTTCTTCCCATGTGTCCTTGATTTCCATAGGAACAATGATAACCCCATTCAACACTTAACACACTCCATCCGCACTCCTCCCGAGTGACCCTGGATCACGAGACCATGCTGTCTCAAATCCCACGTACCATTTCGTACCTCCCAATTGCTACATCGCAAGTCAAAACATCATAGAACATTCTGTGCCTCTTCTCATAGGCTTCTATCAAGCTTGATTCTTAACCGTACCTATAGGCTCGAAATCATTAGGCATCACACTTTATCTTTTGAATTCACTAGGACCGTTGGTTAGAGCCACCCGCTCTGACTTGGCCCCGAATATAATCAATTCCATAAATCTTCTAGCACATGAATACCCCATTGGTGAAGCACCTGGCAGAATCATTCCCTTGGAACCCGCATCTTTACAAAGCACCATCCTAAATCCTTCCCCAAGTCTTAACATGGGCCAATAAGGCCAACGATAGCCCACCTTTAATAATTCCTTTGCTCAAATTACCACCTATGTTCTTTTCCCGTAGCTGAGATAACCCATCAATATGCTAAAAATTAAAAACCCCGCAAGTGATTAACCATGCAACCCCATCATAGGCTGTGGGACTCTCCCACTTAGCTCGAAGCCACTATTACACAACTCTAGAATTTACCAGGATTCTTGATCTCCTATTGACATAACCTTGCGCAATCAACCGCCAAAATTCTCAATATCTTACTGTAGAAACCTCCTTTTTATACTCTGAATCATCAACAACTTTCGCAAGACCGATCCCTTCGTAGTATAACCCATAGAATTTTTCGCAGAAGCCTCGCCAATCACGCGACCGCTAAACTGCTCATAGGAATAACCCACCTGTGGAAATCACTCCCCGACATCTCTCAATGCTGCTGCACGGGGTACAATCACTATGACATCAATAACCCATCCTGAGTCCGAGCTCTCTCTCCAGTTGCACGAGTCCATTCACCCCTCGTGGACATCAATTAAATGTGCGGCAACATTCTTCCAATTCAAGGTTACGTTATATCCTTCCTTATTCAAGAAGCTCCTTCCCGTTATATCAAATCACCTGCCGCATAATAGCCTATACTCCAAATTAAATCCGTAGACCTCAATCACCAAATTACTAAAATTTGCAAGTCATCCCAGACTCTCCTTAAGGCGCATAGTCATCCTACCCCAATGCCCATATGCAACTCCGCCACTCTTCCACTTTGGCGGAACTCGTCCCTTTAATCGACTACTCGACCTTTGCCTCTTATACATGGCCTTCTAGAAATTTTAGCCACCGCTTGACACTTCCCACATGTCTTTCCTCATCCTTTGCTGCTCAGTTGTTGCCTTAAACACAATCTATCTTCGTGGCACTTGAACCCGCAATTGCTGCTAACTTTACACCTTTCGGAAAATCATCTTTTTCATACCATCGTCATTAGAAACACTGATTCGACCCTGAACTACCGCACCCTGCGATATCTGGCAGCCACATTTTCAATACTATTTCACAATAGCTTGCCCCAAAGGCGAATTGCAGAAGGTCATAACACCGGCGAACTTAGTACATTCAATAAGGACAACGACACCGCATTGTAGAGAAAAAAAACTCCACCACGCTAGCAAATATCGAGTCTCGATACCTCATCAACCCAAACCTGAACATTCTCTGCCTGATTGCCTTTCCCCTACCGGGAATAAAACACCGAATCTCTAGATTATGCACTGAGTCAACCTCCCTTCAAGTCATTCACCGCCCCGACACGTAGGCAAATGCCCTACCATCATATCAATGCTGCAGAACAATAGTTTATAGCATTATGGCAACTTGTGCCTAGCCTCAGAGCCCTCAGAAGTACCGCTACTAGGCTGAAACAATAAAATATCCTTCTACAAAGCGACGATAACAACCCGATCAGCTATACCGGGAGAAACATCACGCACCACATCGGTAGTACCATTACGGTTCTTCAATTCTCGATTTATGACAAGCGGTTCGCGTCGCGTAAGATTGAGTAGGAAAGAAACAAAGGCATAAGCCTCACAGGAATAAAATCGCACGATCAGGAATCAAGAAGGGAAGTACTCCTAATAGCCCTGTAGCCTCCCGAAGATAAGTACAGACGTCTCCCTACCAATCCGCGAGACTCTACTAGACTTGCTCATGACTCGTGAGACCTACGGGAACCTAGTGCTCTGATACCATATTGTCACGACCCAAAATCCACTAAGGATCGTGATGGCACCGGACACTGCTGTTAGGCAAGCCAACTAAAATACTTAATTAGATTCCAATTTAGACAATTTTGAAAACCCAGATTTTCCTTCTAATTTCATAAGTAAAGAGACAACTGCTTCAATTCAAATAAATATAAGCA
>NW_017673174.1:5267-60067 GCF_001879085.1 Nicotiana attenuata
CCGTCTAATCTCGAAGAAGTAGAGACGAGATGGTCGACTTCGACACTTACTAGTGGTCCAATAATGATGTCAACAATTCATTAAATCGTGGACTCTTATAAACATGAATATTAATCCAATAGGAGGAAACAAGTAAACAATTATTTCTTTTATAGGAAGTTTCCCAAAATTCCTTTTCATTATTTATCCAAATATTCTCAAGCCATGAAGAGGCAATAACAACTTCAATAAGTTCAGCAATACAAGCATGCGCAAATCATGCCGAGGCGTACGGCCCGCTCCAACATAAAATAAACTGTGCACTGCCGAGGGTCGAACGGCATGAACCATAGATGCATCTATTACCCCGCTCGCGAACTATCCATGCGATGCGGTCAACATAAAATAAACAATCACCCTGCTCGCGAACATTACATGCGACGCAGGTACACATAGGGATACATGCTCAAATAGCAAATTAAGAATTTATCGGGGAACATTTATCCAAATAAAAGCAAATCCTCTTTTAACAATTTAAAAAAATGAAGTTTAATCCTTTTAGCAATTCATTTACTAATTCATTGTAACTTAAGCAATTCAAATTGTCAACAAATTTACAATTAATCCAAGTATAGCATGCTTTTGGGTCCTAGACTACCCGAACAATAGCATAATAGTAGCTACGCACGGACTCTCGTCACCTCGTGCGTACGTAGCCCCCACAAATAGGAGCACATAACCAACTAACTCACCTATGGGGACAATTCCCTCTTACAAGGTTAGAAAGGAGACTCACCTCGCTCCAAATGTCCATAACCGGCATTCCACGCCCTTCGGAAGACTCGAATCGATGCACAACGCTCCAAAACTAGCCAATAATTATGTAATTCCATTAATATATGCTAAGGTACTCATTATAATCTAATTTATAACAATTCCTAACCCCGATCGAAAAGTTGAAAGAAATGCCCTTGAGCCCACGTGCCCGGAATCCAAAATTTCTCGAAGATAAGGTTTACCCATGAACTCACGAACTCAAATATACGATTTTCTCCTAATTCCTTACCCAAAATTGTGGTCAAAATCCAAGAATACTAATTTTCTAGGTTTTCTTCAAAATTCCTAAATTTCTACTAATTTACATGATTTTCCATATTAAAATCTAGATATAATCCAAGTAATTAACTTGCAATAGGTGGGAATCACTTACCTTGACATGGATGATGAAAATGGAGCTCCAAAATCGCTCCTAGGTCGGCTCCCATGGAGAAAATGAGAAATTTTGGATTCCGGGCACGTGGGCTCGAGGGCATTTCTGTCAACTTTTCGATCGGGGTTAGGAATTGTTATAAATTGGATTATAGTGTTACCTTAGCATATATTAATGGATTTACATAATTATTGGATAATTTTGGAGCGTTGTGCATCGATTCGAGTCTTCGGAAGGGCGTGGAATGCCGGTTATGGACCTTCGGAGCGAGGTGAGTCTCCATTCTAACCTTGTAAGAGGGAATTATCCCCATAGGTGTGTTAGTTGGTTATGTGCTCCTACTTGTGGGGGCTACGTACGCACGAGGTGACGAGAGTCCGTGCGTAGCTACTATTATTCTATTGTTCGGGTAGTCTAGGACCCAAAAGCATGCTATACTTGGATTAATTGTAAACTTGTTGACAGTTTGAATTGCTTAAGTTAGAATGAATTAGTAAATGAATTTCTAAAAGGATTAAACTTCATTTTCTTAAATTGTTAAAAGAGGATTTACTTTTATTTGGATAAATGTTCCCCGATAAATTCTTAATTTGCTATTTGAGCATGTATCCCTATGTGTAACTGCGTCGCATGTATGGTTCGCGAGCAGGGTGATTGTTTATTTTATGTTGACCGCGTCGCATGGATAGTTCACGAGCGGGGTAATAGATGCATTTATGGTTCGCGCCGTTCGACCCTCGGCAGTGCACAGTTTATTTTCTGTTGGAGCGGGTCGTACGCCTCGGCATGATTTGTGCATGCTTGTATTGCTGCCTTGAACTTATTGAAGTTGTTATTGCCTCTTCATGGCTTGAGAATATTTGGATAAATAATGAAAAGGAATTTTGGGAAACTTCCTATTAAAGAAATAATTGTTTACTTGTTTCCTCCTATTGGATTAATAATCATGTTTATAAGAGTCCACGATTTAATGAATTGTTGACATCATTATTGGACCACTAGTAAGTGTCGAAGTCAACCATCTCGTCTCTACTTCTTCGAGATTAGACGGGATACTCATTGAGTACACGTTGTTTTCGTACTCATACTACACTTCTGTGCATTTTTGTTGCGCAGGTATATGTAACTCTAGTGGCCTACTGGGCGTAGCAGCACGGATGATTTGGGGACTAGGTGAGTTGCATTATTCGAGGCGGCCCACAACTAGTATAGTCCCTTCCAGTATATTGTATTTACTTTCTGTCCATTGTATTTCGGACGGATGTTGTATTATATTACTTCTTAGAAATTGCTCATGCACTTGTGACACCGGGTTCTGGGATGGTTTTGAAATATTTTGTATTAATTGCTTATTATTTAATTTGAATTGAAGCAGTTGTCTCTTTACTTATGAAATTAGAAGGAAAATCTGGGTTTTCAAAATTGTCTAAATTGGAATCTAATTAAGTATTTTAGCTGGCTTGCCTGACAGCAGTGTCCGGCGCCATCACGACCCTTAGTGGATTTTAGGTCGTGACAGAAAAGGTAGACGCGAAACTGAAAGAAGCCTATGTCGGCTATCAAAGCTTACCGTGAAGCTAAGCCTCTAAGCCTCACCAATGGTCGAGCATACATCCGATGGCTTAGTTTCCCTCGAAGTACCTTCGGTAGGAGAAGAGGGAGGCGGTGGATGACCCTTGTCCCTCGAAGTACCTTCGGTGGGAACAGGAAATGGTGGTAAGGATGGAACTATTTTTTCAAGAATAGAGGCCTCAGAGGCCGGAAACTCGATCGACTCGTCTCCTCTGAACCTCAGAAAAGGACTCGCCTCACTGCGAGCATCCTCACACCCCGAAGGCTCCTTCCGTTTATTATCAATCCACGACCCCGAGGTCGGCAATCTCTCCTCCTCCCAGGGGACACGGACTCATCTCAGAAAATCCTACAGCACCTATGTTGGCAGTGTCAGTGCGCTGTGAAGAAAGTACCTTTCTGAGAAAACAAGCCACTATGCACCTACCATGGTGTTTTGCGTCCCATTTCCCCTTGGACAGGTCACGCCATTTGCACTTGTCATAAGTCAAGCAAGCTGCCAATTTACGAGACCATTTCGCCAAATCAGGAACCTTGCTCAGCAGCCAAGGGACCGCTACAGAAAGCAGAAAGAACAACATCTTCACGGAGCTCGCCTCCACTATGTACAAAAACAGTAAAAGCAAAAGTGTACCACTTACGTCTGAAATACCATTTCTCAGGAAATGGCAGAAACTCCCCAGGGATAATATCGACTGTCCGTGCTCTAACAAATCGACTCATCCACCCCCGGTCATCATCCTCATCGTTAACGACGATGAGGGGCCGGGTGGATCGACGTCGCAAAGTAATCAAGCCCCAGTAATGCAAAGGCCGATATAACCTGACAAGATGACTGAGCGTGAATTCGAGCCTGGCCTTGTTCGCAAATTACCAGATCGTCAACACTATCTTCCAAAGGGATGGGTGAACTTGCGCCAAGGTAACCTGATACCTTCTACAAAAGTCGAGCACGACCCTGTCGAGAAGGCCTAATGTGAAGGGGTACGTATGCACGCTCAAGAACCCCTCTACATGAGCCATAATGCTTTCCTCCGGGGAATGTGCCTGCAACACCACCTCTCTCCCCCATCCGCAGTCTTCTCTGACTGCCTCAAGATGCTCCTCCCTTATTGAGGAGATAAACCTCGACGCATGCTCTTGGTGTCCCGGGACAATGGGAGGTTTTGCTAATGAAAAGTCCCTCTTCGAGACAAAGCACCTCGATGCTAGCTCGCCAGACGCCGGCGGTGTAACACCGACCGAGCGCGAAACTAAGGAAGAACCCTCCTCTTCTTGACAAGCGAACGTAGGCACAGCAACCATGGTTATGGTAAAGCAAGGAAAGGGGAAACGAGAAGACACAGGCGAAAGCTCTGAGTTGAAGGAAACTTGGCGCACAAAAGAAAAACCCTATAAAAAATAGTCACCTAATACAGTAGTGGTTTCAAAAGAAGAGAAGACAAATAAATATATAGAGCAGGCGACGACTATTCGCCTGCCCTAAGGAACAATAAAATTTGACCATGTCAGTATCATTTTCTTAGGAAATGCACCGGTGGGAGCCACCTCGATCATTTTACGGTCATATCGCGCAAGTGATGCCGTCGGAGACATTCGACCCAGAGGGCTTTCGATCCTTGGAGGGCATCGACCCTGTAAAAATGCTCGGCCCTATTGTGAGATGGTACCAGATCTCAAAGGCCTCAACTGCTGCGAACATATGTTCCGAAGAACCAACAGTCAGAATTTAAAGACAAAAGCAATATAGCATTCAAGACTGGAAGCGGAAAGAAAAAACATTGTATTCCCAAAAAAGGCATGTACAAACGGGGGAGCATTCACAAAGTCTTTCCCCAAGAAACAGGGACGACCTAAATTTACTCTTTATCCCCGGAGTCATCACTAGAACCCTCGTCCGAAGCATCCGAATAGGCAGTTTCTTCCTCCATGGTTAGTGCCTCCTCGATCTCGACTGAGAAATCGACGCCATTTCCACTCGCTTCCTCAAAGGCATGCCTTTGTGCTTTCGCACGAGCACGAGCAACAGCTCGAGTCAGCTTCTGCTCGATCCCCGCTAGTATGTCTCGAGCCTTTTCATTCGCAGTAGTGGCGTCTTTCCTGTAGGAGGATGCTTTTTCCTCCGCCACAGACCTGGCCGACGACAGCGCAGCAATCTCCTCCTTGGCACTCTCCAA
The DNA here is from genome assembly GCF_001879085.1 of Nicotiana attenuata. Taxonomy (NCBI): domain Eukaryota; kingdom Viridiplantae; phylum Streptophyta; class Magnoliopsida; order Solanales; family Solanaceae; genus Nicotiana; species Nicotiana attenuata. The sequence goes on from NW_017673174.1 coordinate 10,206, forward strand.
GAGGTTCCGGGACGACGACAGCTCCTTCTCCTTAACGGCTATCTCCTCCTGAAGATGCCCCACGAGAGCATTCCTTTGCCCAACCTACAAAAGGTGAAACAAACTGGTAAGTGTGAGCACGTGATTTTTGCCCTAAGCAAATTATTTCCAAAAGTTTCGAATAATTGATTTCTTTATTATTTTTACAAATTTCGTGAATTTTTGTTAAATTCTTGTGTTAATTGGTTGCATTTTTATTCATATGAAAATACAAAAAATATGCACTTGCATTTAGGGATTTAATTTCACAATTTTGGTAATAATTAGGTATTAATTAGTTTTAGAACAAAATTTAAAGAAAATTGCAAAAAATAGTTTCTTTGCACTTTCAATTGTTAATTGTAGCATTTATCTTTAAATAAAGTTTTAAATAATTTTAGGAGTTTAAATAGTTTAATTAGGTCTTTGTTTTGTTGTAGCATTTTATAAAATCAGAAAAAATATAAAATACAAAAATGAAAGCAAAACAAAAATGAAAAAGGGGGACAATTAAAATAAAAGGAAGTGGGGATTGTTAAAGAAGACTAAATTGGGCCAAAATTGGCTTGGCCCAAATCAAAACCCCCTCAGACCCGCCTATTGAGCCCAAGACCCATCCCAATACCTGGTCCAGACCCCTCCCCTATGAAACGACGTCGTTTCGCCTCCAATTAATCTCAGCCGTCTATGATTGTTGATCTAACGGATGGGAAGTCCACAGCTTTTAATATATATATGTCTGAAGGCACCCCACCCCCCCTCTCGTCTATCTCCTCCAAAACCCTAGAGACCGTCCCCTTCCGCCGCCTTCCACCGGCCGCCACCGGCCGGAAATCGCCGGCGGCGGCGGCGAAGCTCCAAACCATTCCAAAAATACACCCCTTATTCCTCTCGTCTTCCTCTTTCCAACCCCCAAAACCGCTTCCCCCAAATCCTAGCCAAACTTCTCGAATCCTCAATCGAAAATCCGACCAAAACGGTAACTCATCCAAAGTCAGCCAAATTAGCACCAAATCATCCCCTCTCTTCCCTCATCCCAAATTTCCACTTGGTTTCCGTCGAATATCTCTGGAATTTGTCAAATCGTTAATCTAGGGTTTTTCGAAATCAAGTCTGTTTGGAGAATCAAATGCTCGATTGATTGTTAGCTAATGTTACATGTTTATTTCAGACGAAATAAACACGCGACATTAACTGAAAGCCAAATTCGAAGATAGTCAGTCGAATGCTCAAAATTAGTAAGTTTTTGTTCGATTTTGTTTTGATTCTGTTCAATATGTGTTTCATCTTGCTCTTGTAATTATTCTTAGCTTTTTTTTAATTTTGTTTGATTGGTTTAATCCTGTCTTGTTAATTTTAGGTATTAGTTTAATTTTTCATTTTGAATCCGTCTTGATAAATGTTTGGTTTCAGTTTATGGTTCATTGTTATAGTCCTTAATCCTTTATTATCCGTCTTAGTCGATTCTGTTTAGGCATTGTTGATTTTAATTTTGTTTTAATGTTTGATTTGTTAATTTTAGTTAGTCTAGTTTAGTTTAGTCTAGTTTAATCAGTAATTATCATCGGTAATGCCTTAATTCAGTGTTTGGTATTAATTAGCTGTTAGGTTTAGTTTAGTTTGGTTTGGTTATAGCTGATTTGGGCTCATTAAGACTAACTATGGTTAAAGCCTTAAATAAGATAAAAGTTTGTTTAGGTTAGTAATTTTAAGAGGGTTCAGGGGTAGTTTAGGCATTGAAAAGGGTAGTTTAATCAGATTTGGTAGTTGTTGAAATGAAGTAAGGATAGAATAGGAATTGTAATGGGTATAGACCCTTCTAGAGTGGGTTTTAGTATAGATTTCAATAAAATAGGTGTAGTTACTTGTGTAACAAGTCAAGAAACAAGGGGTAGAAAATAGAATTAAGATAGGGACTAATGGGTAAAGTGAAAATCTGAAATGGGACCCTAAGTTCACCTATAAATAGGCATTCATTTGCCTTGTGCAACAAGTTTTTTTCAGCTCTAAAATTCCTCCCAAAAAAACATTCTTCAAGTTTTCATATAACAGAAATTCAAATCCAAACTCCTTTAGATCTTAGCTTTTCTTCAAAAATTCAAAAAAAAAATCAAAAAAAAATATAACAGAAAAAGTCAAAAACACTGTTACATTTGAGTTCCTTGGATCAATTTCCAGTTTGTTTCAGCAATTGTCTCGAATCTCTGGCTAGTTTAAAGAGGAAAACAACTTGAAAATCCTTGTGTTTGGTTGACTGAAGTTTCAGAAGTGTTCTGGGTTTAAATTCGAGTTAGTTTTGGGTATGTGTGAACTGTTTTGGGTGTGTCATTGATTAAAAGTGGTCTGGGATGGTTGATATGGTTTTCTGGGCTTATGGACCTCTGATATGTGCTGCTGAACTGCTGTGATATTGCTGATTCCTGTTGCTGTGATTCGCTGAACTGCTGCTGACATTCCTCTTTTCTCTATTACTTTACACTTCCAGGTACACATTTGAAACTAATTTGATGTAGCATCTCCTATTGAATAGATGAAATAAAATGCTCAGCCCTCTGCCTCCTGAAATGCGTTTGTCCGGGCTGCCCTGGTTGAATAAATAGTAGTTGATTTGTATATACTTAAGTTTAAGTTTGATTTGTGTTTACATGGTTCCTGGGTTGTATAATTTGGACTGTTTGGGACTGTTTGTGATTTTTTAAACTTGATATTCCTCATCTAGTAGTAGCTTGGTATAGAATAGTGTTAGTATAGTAGTAAATATTAATGGTAATACAATTGATTCAGATTTAGTCATCATATCCCTTAGAAGTTGAGATAGAATTCAAAATAGCTGCACGTTTGTAATAGTACAAGAGCAGTGGTATTTTGTAATTGTTCATACGCTAGTTAATCTAGCTGCTTCATTTACAGATTTAATCCACGCACAGAAATTCATAAGAATTTAACATGTTTGGTTAACCTTGTATAAATTAGTTGAATATGTGTAGGATAATTGGATTCAAAGGGTAGCATGTTAGTTTGAATTTAGAGTTGATTGTGTGAGGGCCAATAATGAAGGCAGTGATGAGTGAATCAGTAAACCAAGATGCAAATAAAATCAGTAAGAGATTTGGGCTCCTCTAAGGCCCCCAAACGTAACCGCTTCTGCTCAAACCAGACTTGGGCCCGACTCTGCTTAAGGCCCAGTGCTGGACAGCCCTCTCCCTCTCTTATAGTTAAATAATTTCTCCTTTGGGGTTGCTTTGAAGCCCAATCTGCTAAAGATCTTAGTTTGTTTATTAAGTTTGATTCAATATCGTGACGTAATACTTTTATGGATGGGTTATTAGTAGTGTTAATTCATTAGGGCCTTTTCTTTTATTTTAAATGACAATAAATAATAAAAATCATAGTTCCTTTAGATCGCCCTTTACATAATAAAAGGAGGCGAGCCCCAACCAAATGCATAAATTGCGGGGCCCTCTTTAAAGGTTCCCGTTAAAATACTTAGAGTTCGGGTGAACCGTTTAGCGAATTTCACGGTTTTCCCCAAAGATAATAAAAGCGTAGCTTCTTTAGGCGCGTATTTTAATAATATTACCTTCCTGAATGCGGGTGCACATTTATGTGACCCAAATCTAAATCTCAACGGAGTCAAAATGCGTCGAAAGCCACGGGTGCACTGGTGTGACGTGGTTCGAGATACATTTTCACGAGGTTGCAATTCTTATTAAAAAGACAAAATAAAAGCGGTTAAAATAAAGGGCACATAGGTTAGAATATGTTTTAAAATCAGATAAAAGCAAATACGACAGTTGAGCGACCGTGCTAGAACCACGGAACCCGGGAAGGCCTAATACCTTCTCCCGGGTTAACAGAATTCCTTACTCGGAGTTCTGGTTCGCGGACTGTTAACAGAGTCATAATTTCCTCGGATCGGGATTCAACCGGTGACTTGGGACACCATTAATCTCCCAAGTGGCGACTCTGAATATTAATAATAAATCCCGTTCCGATTGTCCTTTAATTGGAAAAACTCCTTTATGCCCTCACGGGTGTAGGAAAAAGGAGGTGTGACAGCTCTGGCGACTCTGCTGGGAAATAGAACCCAGAATCTCTGGTTCAGGGTTCAGAATTCGAGCTTAGATATATTGTTGTATTTGGCTTTATCTGATTTTCCTACATGTTTCATGCTAAATGTGCAAAATGTTGCTTTTTACCGCTGTGATATTATCTGAACTGTATATAAACTGTGCCGAAACCCTTCTCTTCTCACCTCCGGGGATGTGCTTACTGGTTGAGACTCCCTATTCTGTTAGTGTCAATACCCTGAAATAAGAAAGAGGCCGGACAAGTTACTAAGCCAGATGGCCTTTTGGTTCCCGGTACGTAGCCCCCTCCTCGACTGGAGTTGTCCGCTCGGGTACACAGTCTAGAACATATACCCAGGTTTTGAGCCTAGAATAACTTGACTTCATGCCGGATCCCTAGTAGGAACGCTTATTTGCATCACGTGCATATGACTTAGGGGACTCAACAGAGGGGTTGGGTCCGTCTAGGACAGGTGTACCCGGAATAATGGACCATCCTGCTACATCCTATTTGTGCATTTATCTGTTTGGGACCCGCATGCTGACCGGCTTTGAATATTTGGGAAAAAGTGGAAAAACCAAAAGAGAAAATAGCAGTGTAGAGAGTTAAGTTCCTATATTAGAAAAAACCAATGTCCAAGTAGTGCCGAAATGCTGCCGAATTTTTGAGAAAATGAAAAAAGAGAAGAAAAGTTCTTTTTAGTTTGCCGATGGAAAAGAAAAACAAAAAGAGTTTTATTTTCACATTAGTTTATTTTATTTACCAGTGAAAAAGAAAATATAAAAAAGAATCTTGCTTTCAGAAATAATGTATTCGCCAACAAAAATAAAAAAAAAAGAGTCTTGTTTTCAAAAATAGTTAGATTTATCTGCCCGAACTACGCTGGTTTGATTCTCACCGGATGTGAGATACGTAGGCAACCCTCATCGGGTCCAACCATCCCTTTTGCAAATAGCCAAAAAATGCCAAAATTTTTAATTTCGTCATGAATAAGTCGGGTGACGCCATTCTTGTCAAAAATAAGCCAAATGTTCCAAAAAAGGGCGCCGGAAGGCTGTTTTTGCAAGAACAGCCACCCTGAGTCAGTTTCAAAGGTTAGCAGGCACAGCCTTAAAATCTTCTCCCCGAAGTGCTGAAAGGCCGTAACTGCAAAACGGCTGTTTGTTTTAAAATTGGAAATTGGAACAAAAATAGTGTCATGTTTTTTCTTTTAGGTCAAAATAAGTGATTAAATCACCTTAATAAATGTGCAGGATGAGCACGATTCAAAATAAGGGGAACTTGCAATAGGCCCGCGGCGAGACTGAACGATGTCCCGCGGGCACCAGGAGCTTTAATGTATTCATGATTGTCTTTTGAGTCTGTATTTCCTTTTCTACCAGAGTTTGTCTTTTGAGTCTGTATTTCCTTTTCTACTAGAGTTGATCATTTGAGTCTGTATTTCCTTTTCTACTGGAGTCTGTATTTCCTTTTCGTTAAAAGTCAGTCAGTTGATTGAGTCTGTATTTTCGTTTAAAATGGAATAGGGATGGTGGAGTCTGTAGTTCGTTTCTGCATTAGAGTCTGTTAGTTGTGTAATCTGTCTTTGTAATAGACGTATTTGCTATCAATAAAATTGAAAATCCCAAAAAAAAAGAAAATATTTTGCTTCTACTTTACATTTATTATGCAAGAACTACGCTCGGTCTGATTCACGCGGGGTCGTGATACGTAGGCAATCTCCATAGGATTCGACCATAACCAAAAGAAAAAGAAAAAAAACGAGAAAAGAGAGGAAAAACCACAAAAGGCAAAAAGAAAAGAAAAGAGCGGAAAAACAAAACTCAAGAAAGGAAGGAAATAGGAACGAGAGAGGACAAAGGCAAGAGTAAAGAAAAAAGAAGGAAAAAGAAGAAAAACAAAGGAAGAAAAGTTTGCAATTGGAAATAAGGAAAAGCCGGGATGACGCATGCGCCCGATCAAAAGTTGTTACCAATGTGTTAAATGCCCTAATGCTAACGTGATGGTTTCATTTTGCCATATCATTTCAGACAGGTGGTTGGTTTGTGGTTTTAAAAGTAACTTTTCCCTGCAACACAAAGGCAAAAGGCAATGGCAGAGAACAACAGAACTGAGTTGCTTGATACCGATGTTCGACAACAGTTGGTGGAACGAGATAATGGGTTGGTTGAAGAGGTGCGGATGCTGAGACAACACATGACAAACATGTATCAAGCCTGGATGACTGGAAAGGCCCCACCCCCGCCACCACCAATTTTCCCGGACGCTACCCAAACTCCCAACACAATGCCGGATGATCCTCCATATTCTCCAGATACACCCGCTTATCACGCTCGCCCCAACTACCCTAGTAGCTCCATCGCTCATCCTTCAATCACTTCTCCCCAATATTGCCCTCCTGTCATATCCGTTACCCCAGACAATGAACATCCACCCAACGCACGTAATGCCCGATTTCACCCTTCAGAGGTTGCCCACAAGGTCCTTGATCCATACAAGAAGAGCTCCCAGGATGAGCAGATTCATGTTAGAAATGAAAGGGTTACGGGAAGAACAGGGCGAGAAAAGGTACCCAGGAAATTGACAAGCACAGAACTGTCCTTAAGGGACAAGCGAAGAGCGGAAGGCCAGGGTAGCATGACTTGCAAAGGACCGATTGTGCCACATGACACTCGCCTGCCCGCAGGATTCAAAGTACCAAACTTTAACTTGTACGATGGGCGTGGAGATCCGGTAGCGCACCTGAGGATCTATTGCAACGAAATAAGGATTGTTGGAGAGAAAGATGACGTGATGATGGCATATTTCAGTAAAAGCCTAACTGGGGCAGCTTTGGATTGGCATGGTCGTCAAAATGTCGATGGGTGGCTTACATTGGGTGACATGGCTCAAGACTTTGTCCGATACTTTCAATGCAAATCAAGCGTTACCCCAGACCGCACCTTGCTATCTAAGATGGAAAAGAGGCCGGAGGAAAGCTTTAATGAATTTGGGCTCAGATGGAGGGAGCAGGTTGCTCGAGTCAGTCCCCCGATCAGCGAAGAAGAAATGGTTAAGCTTTTTCTACAGGCCCAGGGACCCACCTACTACAGTCATTTGATCCCGGCCTTGGGTAAGCCTTTCAATGATGTGTTAAAAATGGGGGAGCTAGTGGAAGAAGGAATCAAGTCAGGCAAAATCGTGAGTCGTTCAGAAGCCAGTCAGAACGTACCAGTAANGCACGAAGGTTGATGCCGTGCACTTTATTTGATTGTTTTGGTGAGTACGAGAGTAAAAGCACGAAGGGTGATGCCGTGCACTTGTCTTTGATTTTCCTGATGTTTTTGCTGATAGTTGAGTTACGTTGTCCTCTACTTCTATTTATTGTCTTTTCTTGTTGTTATCGGTTCAAGTGCATTAGTTATCTTATTCCGCTATTACTGAGTTTCTTTATGTTGGCATTTTTCTTTATTGTGTTACTTGTCATTACTTGTTTTCTTCGGTGAGTCATAATTATTGTGTACTTGTTGTCTTATGAATTCGTATAAATTGTTGCGTTGTATGGAGTAAATTTCATTGGAAGAACTGTTGATATTATAAAATGGGATCGTGTGGCACGCCGACCACTTATATATTATAAAATGGGATCGTGTGGCACGCCGACCACTTATATATTGTAAGATGGGATCGTGTGGCACGCCGTCCACGTAATCTGTGTTGGAAGGAACCAGTTGTGATTTTTCCTTATGTACTCCTACCGTTCTATTTTTATCTGTTATCCCCAAAAGCATGTTTTTCCCCTCCCAGTCTTGATTATTATTTTCCGTTGTTATTTTTGTAGTACTTGTACACATATATATCTGCACAGGTTGATTGGTGGTCCTGTCTAGCCTCGTCACTACTTCGCCGGGGTTAGGCCAGGCACTTACCAGCACATGGGGTCGGTTGTGCTGATGCTACACTTCTGTGCTCTTTTGCACAGATCACGGTACCGAAGCAGCTTTTGGACCACATCAGTAGTTGATTGGGAGCTGGCATCAGTCCAGGGACTTTCGAGGTAGCCTAGCTGGCTTTCGCAGGCCGGGGTCCCTTTCCATGTTTTTAGTTTGTTTTCCTTGTACCGAGACAAACATTGGTGTATTTATATTCTGACTTGTTTTTAGCACTCTTTAGTAGTTCGTGAGTTAGCGACACCAGTCTTGGGTAGAGAAATGTTAACTTCCGCAAATTTTTGGGTTTTCAGTTACTTAAGTTCTAAAGACTTCCGCTTTTATATTAACTGTCTCGTTGATCTTTATATTTGTTGATGATGTTAGGAGTAATATTAAATCAATTGGCTTGCCTAGCTCCTATTAGTAGGCGCCATCACGACTCCCGATGGTGGGAAATCCGGGTCGTGACAGGGATATTATTCACTTAGCGTGCTTGTGACCGAAATTCGATATTTTATTGTAATGAGCAAATTTAGCTCGATGTGCAATCTCCTTATGTGAGATCTATGTTTGGTTCGGGTTGCGCGCCGCAACAGTGTGATGTTGAGTATAGTTTTCTATAGGCTATTTTGTGTGCCTTGCTTCCTGTTTCTAAGGAAAGTCCGTATTAGTGCGTGAGTTAGGAATTTCCTTCCAGAGTTCGTCTTCCTTTTGTATCAAGTTTGAATTGGTGGCCTATTGGCACATGGTAACATCATATGGGGCTTTTGATAATGTCTGTGGTGGCTTATTGCCTGAGCAGTTCGTACTGGGTGAGACGAGATCATTGGATTTAGGATCAGTGCAATCTGACTATATGAAGTACATTAAGGAGCTAAGACCATTATTTGGTTCAGAAGGAGGTGATGGTTATTGTCAGGAGTATAGACCCAAATGATTGGTTGATTCAGTAGTTGATTATGAATTTCTTCACATCTCTTCCGTTGTGGCAGCATTGTAAGAGTTAGAGTAAGACCTGTGTATGTCATGGGGTGCAATGGGAGCATCAGATTCGTGTAATTTCGACTAAGTTGATCAGAAAATGTTATTGTGGTCCGGTGAGTAAAATGATGCAAGGTGTGAATTCAGCAAAGTTATGCAATCATGTTTGGGTACAGAGTGTGGTGATTGATACGGTGTTCGTATGTTGGAAACAGGCCTGGCGGAGAATTTCGGATGTTGGAATTAGGCTCTAAGGCCTATCTGCTTGAATAAAAGGGAATATCCTCAGAATTGATCGAGCTGATGTGCTCAACTGAGTTGTGGTAGCACAGGAAGGTGCATGAGAAGTTAACCAGTGATTTTGGACTACTCCAGTGTAGATCTCAGCACGTTCGAGGACGAACGTATGTTTAAGTGGGAGAGAATGTAATGACCCGACCGGTCGTTTTGAGTTCTAGCGCTCCGTTCAGCAGCCTGAGGCCATGAGCAGCTTCATTTCGAGTATTACGACTTGTGCGCGTGGTCGGAATTGAATTTCGGGAAGTCCAGAGTTGACTTGGAAAGAGAAGTCTTATTTCGGAAGCTTAAAGTTGAGAGAATGAACTAGGAATGGAATTTTGAGTAAACGACCTCGGAATCAGGATCTGAAGGTTCCAGCAGATTCGTATGATGATTTTGGACTTGGGCGTATGCCCGGTGCGGGTTTTGGATAACCCGGGAGTGTTTTGGCGCCTATTGTGGAAGTTAGCATTTTTGAAGAATTTTATGAGTTTGAGCTTGAAGTGCATTTCAGTTTATTGATGTCCGTTTGGGATTTCGAGTATGTGAATAGCTCCGTATGGTGATTCTGGAGTTGGGAGAGCGATCGGAAGTGAATTCGGAGGTCCGTAGGTCATTTTGGAGTCATTTGGCTAAAGATAGAAATTTGAAGGTTTTTGATATCGGGGTCGGAATTCGATTCCGAAAGTTGGAGTAGGTCCGTAATGTCGAATATGACTTGTGCGCAAAATTTGAGGTCAATCAGACGTGATTTGGTAGGTTTAAACATCGGAAATAGAAGTTTGAAATTCTAAAATTCATTAAGTTTGGATTGGGGGTTGATTCGTGATTTTAGCGTTGTTTGATGTGATTTGAGGCCTCGAGGAAGTCCTTAATGTGTTTTGGTACTGGTTGGTATGTTTGGTTGGGGTCCCGGGGGCCTCGGGTGAATTCCGGGTGGCCAACGGATCGAAAATGGATTTTTGAGAAAGCTGAAGCTATCTGGTTGCTGGTATTTCCGCTTCTGCGGAAAAGGGACCACAGAAGCGGCCCCGCAAAAGCGATGGAGGGAGCCACAGAAGCGGTATTGGTCGAAGGCTCGTAGACCGCAGATGCGGTCAAGGATTCGCAGAAGTGGACCGCATCTGTGGAAGGGATGTCGCAGGAGCGGAAGGGGCAGCCAAGGGTGAGACCGCAGATGCGGAAGATTGGCCGCACCTGCGGAACCGCAGAAGCGGCAGAGGAGCCGCAGGTGCGGAAGTCGCTGGGCAGATTGTTTTAAAAACGGGGTCGAGTTCTTTTCACTCATTTTCTTCACTTCATTGGGCGATTTTTAGAGAGCTTCAAGGAGATATTTTGTCATCCATGTTAAGGTAAGTTACCCCTACTCATTTCCAAGTTAAATACAAGATTATATCATGGAATTAGGCATGAAAATTGTGGGAAAAATTGGGATTTTTGGAAGAAAACCTAGAACTTGATAAATTGGATTTTACCACGAATATGAGCATGGAATTAGGAGTAAATTATATATTTAAGCTNAGCATAAGTTTGACCAAAGTTTAAGGAGGGGAGTAAACATTTTGCTTTTTCTCAATGTTTCCTATGTTGTACATTTGAATAATTTTCCAGTTTTCTTCAGCACTTACTCCATGCAAATATATGGATGTCATACTTTATATGTTCACCTCTCAGATGACATATTGGTTGACAACCATAATTTTTCTAATTTAAACTATGCACAATATATATTATTAGTTTTGGTTTGCACATATACGCTCTCTCTCTACCTCACGATTTAAAGTGTAATCATTTTATTAAACAGGAAGGTCCCTGTTGGATTGTCGCAAGTATTGAAAATTTAGAACTTGGAAAAGGATGGTCGTATGTCAGCTGCAAGAAGTGTCAAAAGAAGGTGGATAAAGTAGGAAACATTTATCAATGCCCAAACCCCAAATGTAAAAATGAAGATTACTCAGCAGTTATTAGGTTAAAGTAACAACTCTATTTCCTTAATCCATCAAAAATGTACATTTATATCTCAAATCAAGTGTGCAATTAGGTACAAGCTTCAGGTTAGGGTAATGGATACTACTGGATCTGTTTCCATATTGCTCTGGGACCGCGAAGCCATGTTTCTCATAGGCAAATCCGCAAAAGAATTGAAGGAAGGATTTCTTGAGGTATATCAACTAATTATATTCATATTTTTTATTTGATAAATTCTAACGCAAAATTTCATTCTAGAATACTGGCGTTGTTGATAAGTATCCCTATCCAGTAGAGCTGAACAATGTTCTCCAAAGAAAATTCATGTTTAAGGTTATTGTGAAGAGCTCGAACATTCAACTGCAACAGGAAGTTTATAGTGTTGTTAAGCTTACAGATGAGGAGCAACTGATAAAGAAATATAGTCCTGATCCACCTTCATTTGACTTAACTGTATGTCATATTTGCTTACAAACTTCATAATATATTTACATTGCAAATTTCTTTTAAATTGCATTATTTGAATCATAATTTCACACTCATTTATTTATTATTTTGTGACAGGACCCTGAATTCAATAATAATCAAGTCTTTGATGGAGATAAGGAATGCGAGGTAAATTCATCACTCACTTTTAATTGGTCCTTTAAGATGACATAGACTTATATATCTGGAAGGATATGTTTCTGAATAAATTTTCAGATCTGGAGATTTTTTTGTAACTTTAAAATTTGTGAATGTTCACTTTGTGTATTCTATAGGAAGCTGCAAGCTCATTATTAATATTTTTTTACATTATTGATTCTTCTAAATAAATTTTTTTCACGGTATAAAATAATAATGCTCTAGCAATTATAAGTTCACTAATTATTTTCACAAAGGTTTGTATTTTATATATGCAGGATTCTACTGAAGAGAATGAGTTAATCGATATTGCAAATACACCTGCCAAGATAAGTTTAACTAACGCCGCAACAGTGGTTGAAGAAGATCCAAATACACAATTGTCAGGAAATAAAATCAAGAGACTATTTAAGAAGAAGAAAACAGCATAAGGTGTTTGCAAATGTAACACTTGGAGAAACCAAGAACTGTCTGATTATTCTTATTAGTAGTTATATTAGTTATGAACAATGTATTTTAATCATTTCAAGTTATTTATTCTGTTTCACTTTTCTTTTTACTTAGTTCAATTATTTTATACTTATGGACGACATATTTTAACCATTTCATGTTTCTTTCTGGTAGTAAAGTCTGCCTATTCGACTACATATACTATTTCTGGATGTACATTAATATTTTATCTAATTTTAGAATGTAAACCTATAAATAGTATTGAATCAAAATGTAGCAGATATCAAAGAACTGTTATATATCAAAGGACTGCATTATATATCAAAGAACTGTTAGTTACGAACTGTTAGTTTGAAGCATTTAAATGATTACTGCATTTTTCACCCCTTTATAACAATTTTCTCTTCGCGTGTGCGCGCGACTGTCTGTGTATATATATATCCTTTCTACCAAATTATCTCATTCTTGCTCTTATTATTGACGAAACGACAAAGAAACTTTTCACCTTTTCATTATGAGTTTAAAATTACCCTCAGGTTGGTATCCCGTTAGTGATCAAGGCAACAACAAATTTTTTTCGTGACTATGAGAGGGGGTAATATTTGACCAACAGTCTAAACAAGAAAAAATTGCTAAATTTCAAATAATATATAAATAAATTAGTGTATTCTCACATGTTTAAACGCAATTGATTTGAAAACACTATGGCAAACACCTATTAGCAGAAGTAAATGTTAACGTATATCGGATAAAGCAGAAGTTTAATTATCGATTTGGAGTAATAAAATACTGTCATTTATATTAATTATAGAATTAATTAAAAAAATTACAATGAATTAAAAATTTGCCCTTAAAAGTGAAAAAGAGGCGCATTATATAGCGAAAAAGAGGCGCAGTTTATGCCCCTGTTTCGCCAACTGCATTAAACACACGCCTTTACAACTTCTCAGCCCTACGACAGTTTCTACTCAATTTGACATGGAAGAAGAGAAGAAACTCGCAAGAGAAAATAGGATCAACATACGGAAGCAGAAACGACAGAAAAATTGTTCAGATAATAATGGTATGAACTTATATCCACTCTTTTGCAGATTTGCCTTACTTCTGCTTACAGACTCTGTGTTCAATGCTTCCAAATACGACATATTTCCTAACTACTCCTTTGTTATATCTGATTTTCCTTGGGCTAATTGCCTTTGAGTCGCACTAAAGTCCTGAGACTCAGTTAAACCTGAAATTGTGCGCATCGCGTTGTATATTAACTGTATTGGTTAGTATTGTTATCTTTTGTATACCTTCAGTGTTTGGAACATGGGATCAGTTTCTTTATGCTTTCAAGGAAGCTGGCGATCTATCATGTAATACTTAAGCCTGTAATGAGTCATTGTCTTGCTTCTTTTTCCCTATAAACATAAACGTGAAATATTATGGCCGATGCTTATTTGCTTTGTGAATCTTTTTTTGCAATTATGATCATTTTCTAGTGTAGATAAATATTTATTTATTCACGCGTGGTCTCTGTTTTTGTTACTTGATGATACTTTATAGCATTTACAGCACAATCTATAACTTACTTAGGTCTGCCAATGATGTCTGATCTTTGCTCTTACATTTTTCTGCTTTACGGACTGATAGGATAGAAAATTCATGTTCTACTTCTACAGGCTAATATCGTAAATCATTTTGCACATTGACTTGCTGATAGTGATCACTAGATTAGATGCCTTCATGTCTTCCTATTGAACTGATGATTGTGCCCAGCAATGTCAAAAAAATGAATTTGGTTGTTTATTAATGGATCCAGCTTATTTAAACTCACCATTCTTCAATTTTATTGGCTTTGAATCATTTTGAATTCTTTAACTTCTGCTTTTGTATTATTAGTCGTTCGTGCTTATAGTTTATTTGTGTTTGTACCTGCCTGCTTATTCTACCCAAAATTTCTGATTAAATCATTAAGTTTCTTTATCCTACCTTGATTTGTACTTTGCAGCAACTACGCTTTGTAACATGACAAGGTTCTTCATCTTTTGAACAAACTAATAGTCCTTTTGTCATTAGTGTTTGGGATGTAAACGTTGTTCATAAAAGATAAATCCTCTAAATATGAAAACTATAAATATTGTGAATAAAAATAGGTGTGCTAACCTAGGATACAAGTTGCTTTTATGGTTTGGTCAACAGTGAAATTACTAGAATACATCAAATCAATACCGTCTTATAATGTATATTTTTGCAGAGTATTAGGAATTCAAGATAATATGGACATTAGTTTATGACATGATTGAGAAAATAAAGCCTACAACTACAACGATATTTAATTTAATTTGTGGATATGTACTTGTGGAGAGAAAGGTTTGGCTACAAAATTAGTAGATATGTTTATAAAATCAAAGTTATTCAATTATAGATTTTAGGCATTAATTTACTGCAAATTTACAGTCCCTTATGAGTGTCAAGAATGACTGTATTAGCCAATGTTGGTCTAACGTCATATTGCTGATATTTTATTCCACTTTTTTTTAGTTGATTTGTATGTTTTATGGTTTACAGACTTTATTTGTCCTGCTACTATCAGAGGGGATGCTTTTGGAAAAGAAAAGGCAACACAACCTTTAACAGACATAACAAATCGTCAATATTTCACACGATTACATTATACACCTTTAGAGAGTTGTGCACACGCTTCATCGTCTCAATCTCAGGCATGATATCCAAATTTACCTCGAGAGAAACATTTGCAATTTGGTTTGTCAACTTCAAATGTGCAGACAAATTGTCTTCTACCAGATTTAAATGAGCTACCCCTACTGCAAGGTTCTTATTATAAATAAAATTATTAATATAACATGAATCGTTTATTTATACTAACGGCATTTTATTATAACTTATTATTAGAACTTGAGGATGTCAATATTGATGGTGATGTACCAGGTATGTTTTTAATTAATAAACTTTTTAGCTATTAAATTACACAAATAAACTACATTTATACTAATATTCAAAAACATGGTAGTTTGATTAAATACTTAACGTAATAATACGTGAAAACAATCGCAGAAAATAATGATGCAACTGAAGATGAAGACGAGTATGAAGGTATGTCTATCTTAACACAAACAATGATTCATTCATGTCCGCTTTTTCAATTTACATGGCTAACTTAATATGATTTTTAATACTATTTAGAGCCTGATGTTGGATATGCAATTATTGACAATGAAGGTATGCATATTTATTATTTCTATATGTATATACAATAAGCAGGCTTACCATAACAGAACACCTTGACATTAATCTTACATTTGCTTCTTTTATTCATAGAGTACTGGGATATATGCGATCCTACATATGAATGTGAATATTGTGGTGCTTACTTCTGGTACGAAGAAAGAATCAACAAGAAAATCAAAGCTAAAAAAACCAGAGTTCTCTTTGTGTTGTAATCATGGAAAGATACGCCTACCAAAGCCAAAAGAACCTCCCACAATTTTAAAACACTTATTATTCGGATCAGGTAACAAGAAAATCTACTTTTACCATACTTCAATACTATCTTCAATATATGAATAAATATTGATTCACAAACAAATACTTTTATCTAGGTCCAAAAAGTAACCATTTCAGAGATAATATTAGAAGTTATAACTCAATGTTTTCATTTACCTCAATGGGAGGAAAAGTTGATGCTTCTGTCAACCAAACAAAGGAGCCAAGAACATTCAAATTATCTGGACAAAACTATCATCAAATCGGGAGTTTGTTGCCCCCCGAAGGATCCACCCCCAAGTTTGCACAATTATATATATACGACACAGAAAACGAAGTTCAGAATAGAATTCATGCACTGGGGTTAGTATTTAATTATTCCAAATTTATATATGCATGAATAATCTAACAAAAACAAAACTTAGATCAATTTTATAAAACCTATTTTTTTATGCAGTCGTTGTGAAAGAATAAGCCAACTACATGCTGAAATTGTTCAACATCTGAAACAAATGCTTGATGAGCAGAATGTTTTGACAAAGTCATTTAGAATGGTGAGAGACAAATTTCAGGAAGATAGTCACTCCAATTTTAGACTCAGATTGATAGGAAAACGTAACTATGATGGAAGAAGATACAACTTACCAACAATTTCCAAGGTTGCTGCTTTGGTAGTTGGAGATTTTGATGTATCTAGATGTGACCGAGACATCATCGTTGAAACACAATCTGGACATCTACAAAGGATAAATGAGTTGAATGCTACCTATTTAGGTCTTCAGTTTCCTTTATTGTTTCCATTAGGTGAAGATGGTTATAGGGAAGACATTCCTTTAAATGGAAATGACGAATCAAGTGGAGGAAGGCATTTTGTTAGCATGCGTGAATATTTCGCATACAAAATTCAAGAAAGGAATGGCGAAGTACCAACAATTGTGAACTCAAGACGATTATTTCAACAATTCTTGGTCGATGGATTTACAATGCTTGAATCGTCTAGGTTGAAGTATATCAGAACTCATCAAAAACAATTGCGAGCTCATATGTATAAAGGATTAGAAGATGCAGTTTTACATGGATAGATAAATCCTTCTTCTCAAGGTAAAAGGGTAATTCTTTCATCCAGCTTCACAGGGGGTGCAAGATACATGATTCAAAATTATCAAGATGCTATGGCAATCTGCAAGTGGGCTGGATATCCAAATCTCTTCATCACATTTACTTGCAACCCAAAGTGGCCTGAAATTAGTAGATTTGTAAAGAGCAAAGGCTTGCAACCAGAAGATCTCCCAGACATTTTATCTAGGGTGTTCAAAATCAAATTGGATCGTTTAATAAAGGATTTCAAAGAGAAACAAATTTTTGGAGCAGTTAAATCAGGTATATAATTAATCTTTTTTAATAAATTCTTATCACATTTATAATCTTATTTAATAAAACATTTTGTTTTACATATAAATTACAACCATTTACCCCAATCGCAAATTATTATTTTTTGCAGAGATATATACTATAGAATTCCAAAAGCTGGGGTTGCCGCATGCACACATATTGCTCTTTCTTCATAATAAATATCCAAATGTTGGAGACATAGATCAAATAATTTCAGCAGAAATACCAGATGAATCGGTCGACCCGTATTATTATAAGGCCGTGAAGAATTTCATGATGCATGGCATGTGTGGTTCTGCTAGAAAATCATCTCCTTGCATGCGTAATTGTCACGACCCCAGTTCACCCTCCATGAACATGTCGTGATGACACCTAGTTCCTACAACTAGGTAAGCCTAACAATGCGGAAATAACAACCTAACTTGCGAAATGATTAAATAAGGCTAAACGTATTAAAATAATAACTGCATATAAGGCCGCTCGGCCTATACAACTCAAAAGAAATGCGGAAGTCTATAACTCAATCCCAAAACCCGGAAACTCACAGGAACCACAGGCTAATAGAAATATTGTAAATGCTCTAATCTCGAGAATGTCTACATCAAAAGTATGATAGAATCTAAACACTACAGATAGAATAAGGAAGGAGACTCTTCGGTCTGCGGACGCTGTAGATATACCTCGAAGTCTCCGTAGCTCTCCTCGCCTCAAGGATAGTGCGCCTGAGTGGAGGTACCTGGGTCTGCACATGAAAAACATGCGCAGAAAGGGCATGAGTACACCACAGTGGTACTCAGTAAGTGCCAAGCCTAACCTCGGTTGGGTAGTGACGAGGAAGGTCAGGGCCCTACTGAGGTTAAACAATAAAATATAAATCAACAGTATGAAATTAGGAAATAACAGTAAGTACAACAGTGGAATAAGACAGACTAAACAAAGCAATGACAAATACACAAAGAACGGAACAAACACAGAATAAGTACAGCTCAATACCAATGGTAACAATGAGGATCTCCCAGGATACCGTCCTGTAGTCCTTTTCTCAACTGTCCAGTGGATCTCCCGGGATACCGTCCCATAGTCCATCATATGTGTGTATCCGAAGGATCTCCCAGGATAACGTCCCGTAGTCCAGCTATCAATGTGCAGGGGGATCTATTGGGAATCTAACCCGCAGTCCCGAAGTAAATGTACAGGGGGATCTATCGGGAATCGAACCTGCAGTCCCAAAGTAAACAAACAAGGGGAGGAGCTACCGGAATCCTACATCCGTAGTCCCAATGTAAATGCGCAACCACAACCAAAAGATATTCCGAAATGAAGTACAAAGACAAACATCAGGTAGTACTAGCCTAGCATGCTTCACGTAGTACAGTCAAGGCAACTTAAACGTTTAGGCAAGTTAAATCAACTAAACATGCTTTCCTAATCTAACACAAGTTATAACTGCAAGTAAAACAAGGCAAATATGAAGGGAACTCAGTCTCAATATCTTAAGTAGAAATCGGATTTTTCAACAATTAGCTCAAGTACGCGCCGTCACCTCACGTACACGGCACTCAATTACCAGATATCTATCCTAAGGGGAAAGGTCCCCCACGCAAGGTTAGACAAGCCACTTACCTCGAACCGGCACAAAATCAGCTAGAAATTACGCCCTTGCCATGAGTATCCGACTCCAAATGGCCCAAATCTATTCAATTCAACTACACATTGTAAATAACATCGCAAACAACTGGTTTTGCTACTAAATTCAAAGCTGCGACGTGAAATTAGGTGAAATGACCAAAATGCCCTTCAGGCCAACGCCTCGGAATCAAATAATTTTCATATTTTCAGAACCCTCGTACTCTCACGAGTCTAACCATATAAAAATCTCCCAAATCGGAGGTCAAATGCTCACTCAAAACGCAATGGTTTAGCCTATGAAGTTTTACCCAATTTCTTCCAATTTTGATCCCAAATTCGAATTTTAATGATGGATTTAACTACAAAATGATGAAATATAACTAGAAGGGATTAAGAAACGTTACCCAATAGTCTTCTCTTCAAAACCCTATGAAAATCGCCCTTACCCGAGCTCAATTTGGTTTTTCTAACTTATGAAATCAAACCCTCGAATTTTCTATATCAGAACAGGCATTTCCGCTTCTGCAGACAAGGGACCGCTTCTGCGGTCCCGCTTATGCGGAAACAAGCTGCTTTGCGATCTTTAATTAAATGGCCAGGACCGCATCTGCGGTAAATAAGCCGCAGGTGCGGAAGCGCATCTACGAGGGACAATCCGCTTCTGCGGAGACTAGGGGGCCATTGGGCTTCGCTTCTGCGGCGGGTAAGCCGCTTCTGCGGCTCCGCCTATGCGGGAGAAGAACCGCTTTTGCGGTTTCTGAGGGAAAGGGCAATAGCCGCTTCTGCGGCCATCTAGCCGCTTCTGCGGCGCCGCATCTGCAGCTATCAGCTGCTGCACACTTCAAAATTCTTCCGTTAACCACCCGAAATCATCCCGAGGCCCCCGGGACCTCAACCAAAAGCACCAATAACACCTAATACCTCATTCAAACTTGTACCAATCCTTAAACCACCTAAAACAACGCCGGAAACTCGAATTAAACAAGGATTTGAGCCTAAGAACTTCAATTTTTATCAAAATACGCTTTCGATCAAAAACCTAACCAAAACACGTCCGAATGACCTGAAATTTTGCACACACATCCCAAATGACATGACAGAGCTACTGCAACTTCCGGAATTCCAATCCGACCCTCGGATCAAAAACTCACTATCGGACCAGAAACTTCAAAAATTCAAACTTCGGCATTTCAAGCCTAAATGAGCTACGGACTTCCAAAATACATTCCGAACACGCTCCCAACCCCGAAATCACCGAACGGAGCTAACGGAACCATCAGATTTCCATTCCGAGGTCGTCTTCACACTGTTCCGACTTCGGACCATTTTTCAACACTTAAGCTCTCATTTAGGGATTAAGTGTCCCAAAACACTCCGAATCCTAACACCGAACATCCCGGCAAACCAAAATAGCAGAAATGAACTTAGGGGAAGCAGTTAAGGGGGGATCGGGGCGTAAATTCCAAAAATGACCGGCTGGGTCGTTACATGGACAAAAGGTCTTCATTCCGAGAATGTCATTAACTCTATCTGATGCAAGAATACCTTTTAAGTTCCAACGAAGGAAATTTCCAATAGTTGTATCCTTTGCAATGACTATAAACAAAAGTCAAGGACAATCTTTATCTCATGTTGGGTTATATTTGAAGAAACCGGTCTTCACACATGGGCAGCTTTACGTTGCTCTATCACGAGTTAAAAAAAGAAAGGGATTAAAGATTTTGGTTTATGACGATGATGGAGAAATTTCAAATGAAGCAATAAATGTAGTTTACAAAGAAGTTTTCCATAATTTACTTGGAGAATGAAAGCAAAACTGATCTGAAAGTTCATAACATTTTTTATTCTCATGCTTCTGTCTTTGCTAAACCATATTGGAAATAAACTTCAGAAACAATAGTTGACAACTTCAATTGGTATGCTTATCTGTTATCTCATCATCATTGGTTGTTACTATTTTGAGTTACTTTGAACTAATAAATTCTTAAGGTTTAAATATACTAACAAACAACTCGCAAAGTTATATTTCTACCACTAATACACGGTACTTCAATTCTAATCTTCCTACTGCTGTCAATTGATTTCAAGATAACTTAGGGCTTATACAAAAGATGGCTACTCACATTGATTTCATCAAGGATATAACAATTTCGAAGATGCAATGGAAGTTGAAAGTTCGGGTTGTCCGTCTGTGGGAAGTACCGGATCGTTTTAATCCAGGCACTATATTCTCGATTGAATTGGTTCTACAAGATGAAAAGGTATTTTAAATATGTTATTGCCTTGCTAATTCGTTTTGCTCTCTTTCTGAACTTGCTAATTGTCACGACCCTAAACTCGGACCCGGTCGTGATGGCGCCTCTCGTGAAGACGAGGCCAGCCAATTAATCCAACTTATCTTTTTAGAATAGTTAACATTAATAAGCAGCTTTAATATGATTAAGAAACCACAGTCTATTAAAAGATCTCTTTAATAAGTGCAAAATAAAACCCATACACTGCCCAAACCGGGGTGTCACAAGTCACGAGCATCTATCAGAGTATAAATACAACTACAAGACCTAAAATATACAAAGCCGGAATAATGAACCAAAAGAGAGAAAAATGGTGCTGCGAACGCAGGCAATCACCTCGCTACTCCTATAGCTCTGCTTCTGATCAGCCAAAACCCGCTACCGGGTGAACAAATACCTACATCTGCACGCAAGGTGCAGGGAGTAAAGTGAGTACTCCAACTCAGTGAGTAATAAGGGTAAATAACAACTGAGCAGTAAGAAATCACGTAAAGCAAACCATCATGCTATATAGGGACAGTGAAAAACCCTTTGAGAGAAAGCAGTGAAGCTGGAAAAAAAATTTTAGAAATATCTTAGCTCAGTTTAAAACCTCTTTTGAAAATGACTTTTTTAACAATTATGCAATTGAATGCAAAACAAATAGTGCAAATAAGCACAGAAGTCCGCCTCTCGGGCACCACACTCGGTTATCAGATAATACCAGAGCAACAGGTAAATATTGCAAGAAGTAGCACAAACAGCATATAATGGCAGACAATGAAATAAGGTAAACACATCAAACAGTACCGGTACCGCTGCGGCGTGCAGCCCGCTCTACATATCGCTGCGGCGTGCAGCCCGCTCCGTTTATCGTCGACGGCGCTCACTGGGGGTGTGCAGACTCCGGGAGGGACCCCATACGGCCGAAGCGCAATATCAAGACATCTCGTGGCATCAAACTAGGCCCTCAGCCTCATATCAATAACAGTATAACACTACTGCGGTACGCAGCCCGATCCATAAGTATCCTCACAATACAGGCCCCCGGCCTTACTCAGTCAACAAAATCACATAAGCCACTCGGGCAACAATAAAACAGTGTTTCTCAGCCCAAAACATCATTTAAATATCATTTGAGTATTAAAACTATGTGAACGTGGCTGAGTTTTGAAAACAGTAGGAAATAACATGACTGAGTTCAAATATATATAATTAAATCAGTGAGGAATTATCAACAACAATCCCCGAAGGGTTCAAATAGTTGGCACGAAGCCCAAATATGGCATTTAGCCCAAATAATGATGATAGCAAACTGATTTCAATCAAATACGTGGTAAAATCATTAATCGGGATGGNTCAACGAATCTTTCAATTTCTTATTTATTATATTCGGATAAGGTAACAATAAATCTACTTTTACCATACTTCAATTGTATCTGCAATATAAGAATACTTATTTATTTACCAACAAATACTTTTATTTAGGTCCAAAAAGTAAGCATTTCAGAGATAATATTAGAAGTTATAACTCAATGTTTTCATTTACCTCAATGGGAGGAAAAGTTGATGCTTCTGTCAACCAAACAAAGGGGCCAAGAACATTCAAATTATCTGGACAAAACTATCATCAAATCGGGAGTTTATTGCCTCCTGAAGGATCCACTCCCAAGTTTGCCCAATTATATATATACGACACAGAAAACGAAGTTCAGAATAGAATCCATGCACTGGGGTTAGTATTTAATTATTACAAATTTATATATGCATGAATAATCTAACAAATACATAAGTTAGACCAAATTTATCAAAACCTATGTTTATGCAGTCGTGGTGATAGAATAAACCAACTTCATGCTGAAATTGTTCAAGATGTGAAACAAATGCTTGATGACCAGAATGTTTTGACAAAGTCATTTAGAATGGTGAGAGACAAATTTCAGGAAGATAGTCAGTCCAATGTTAGACTCAGATTGATAGGAAAACGTAACTATGATGGAAGAAAATACAACTTACCAACAATTTCAGAGGTTGCTGCTTTGGTAGTGGGAGATTTTGATGTATCTAGATGTGACCGAGACATCATCGTTGAAACACAGTCTGGACATCTACAAAGGATAAATGAGTTGAATGCTGCCTATTTAGGTCTTCAGTATCCTTTATTGTTTCCATTAGGTGAAGATGGTTATAGGGAAGACATTCCTTTAAATGGAAATGACGAATCAAGTGGAGGAAGGAATTTTGTTAGCATGCGTGAATATTTCGCATACAAAATTCAAGAAAGGAATAGCGAATTACCAACAATTGTGAACTCAAGACGATTATTTCAACAATTCTTGGTCGATGGATTTACAATGGTTGAATCGTCTAGGTTGAAGTATATCAGAACTCATCAAAAACAATTGCGAGCTCATATGTATAAAGGATTAGAAGATGCAGTTTTACATGGAGAGATAAATCCTTCTTCTCAAGGTAAAAGGGTAATTCTTTCATCTAACTTCACAGGGGGTGCAAGATACATGATTCAAAATTATCAAGATGCTATGGCAATCTGCAAGTGGGCTGGATATCCAAATCTCTTCATCACATTTACTTGCAACCCAAAGTGGCCTGAAATAAGTAGATTTGTAAAGAGCAAGGGCTTGCAACCAGAAGATCGCCCAGACATTTTATCTAGGGTGTTCAAAATCAAATTGGATCGTTTAATAAAGGATTTGAAAGAGAAACAAATTTTTGGATCAGTTAAATCAGGTATATATTTAATCTATTTTAATAAATTCTTATCATATTTGTGAGCACGTGATTTTTGCCCTATGTATGAATTATTCCAAAAATTCCAAACAAAATGATTTCTTTGCAATTTTATGAAGTTTGTGTTATTTTTTGTTAATTGTTTGCATTTATTTGTGCATTTTTAATTCATATGAAAAATATAAAAAATACAAATACTTGGCATTTGCATTTAGAATTTAATTTCACATTTTTAGGATTAATTAGTAGTTGAGTTATTTTTAGGAAGAGGAAAATATCAAAATGGTCTTTTTTGCATTTTTAGTTTTAATGTGTTTTAATTTACATTTTAATTTAGCATTTAATAAAATCAAAATATAAAAATGAAAATCAGAAAATGAGCTGAATAAAAACAAATAAAAAAAAAAGAAAGAAAAAAAAAGGCATTAAAAGAGGGTTGATTAATATAGAACCCAAATTGGGCCATTTCAGTCAAAATAACCAGCCCAAAAGAAAAACCCCTCTCCCAAACCCGGTCTCCCAGTCCAGCCCAAATCACCCCAGCCCGGTCCGGTCCCACTTACCACCCAAAACGACCCCGTTTGGCCTTAATCAATCCTGGTCGTCGAGGTTTCATGATCTAACGGCCAGGAAGCTAGGGCCGCTTAATATATATATGTCCAAACGCACCCCCTACCCCCTCGTCACCCGTCTCTCACCCCCAAACCCTATAGACTCTCAGGCCACCACCCTCCGCCGCTGTCCGCCGCCGGAAATCGCCTACGGCGGCGGCGGAGCTCCAACTGCCTCCAAACGAACACCCTTAAACCGCCTTCCTTTCCTCTTTCCAATGCCCCAAATATTTTCCCTCGAATGTTAGCCAATCTGCTCAAATATTCGAAAATAGTGGCGCCGCCTCCGCCGCCCACGGCGGCGCCACCACCAAATGGCCTCAATTTAACACCATACACTCCCCTCACTCTCCTCTTCCAAAATCTGCAACTAGAATCTTTCAAATCCAAGCGAAACCTTAATATTTTTAGATCTAGGGTTTTCAAGTCAACACTATTTTGGGAGTTTTTCAGTACTCGGATGATTTTTGGTAATATGATATGTTTATTTTAACAAAATAAACATATAACATTAACAACAATCAATCTCGAGAATCGATCAAGAGAAGGCATATCAGTGAGTTTGTTCTTTTCTTTCTTCCTCGTTTAAATTTTTTTTTCCTTCTCTACCATTGATTCTGTTTTGAGTTTTGGGTTCAATATATTTTTATTTATTCTGTTCTTGCAATTGTTTTATTTTTAGTTTAGCTTTTGTTTTGGTTAACCCTGTGTTAGACATTAGTTTAATTAGTTGTTTAAATTTGTTTGAATAGTCTTTAAGTCTTTAGGGCACTTTTGATTTCAATTTTTTCTTCAGTATTTGATCTTTTACTGTTATTATTGGTTAGTGGTAATTAATTAGTTTAGTTTAGTTTAATTCAGTAATTGCATTAGTAATTCCATGTTCAGGATCTAGCTTAAGTTTTGTTGGTGTTCTTCATGTCAATACTGTTCCCAGTTTTCATATACGATTTAAGTGTTCTGATTTTAGGTTCAGTTAGTCGACTCATAATTGTTTACTGCAATTTGATTTTAATTGTTCCAACCTCTTGAGTAGCTAATTTGTCTAGTTTGATTAGCCCTAGAAATAGATTGTTTGGTTATAGCTGATGGATTAGTTTAACTTGGTCAGTAATTTCAGGGGATGCTAAGGGTAGTTTAGCATGGGAAAAGGGTAGTTTAATCAGATTTGGTAATTGTTGAGGTAAAGTAAGGGTAGAATAGGAATTGTAATGGGTATAGAACCTTCTAGGATGGACTTTAGTATGGATTTCAATAAAATAGGTGTAGCTACTTGTGTAACAAGTCAAAAAATAAAGGGTAAAAATAGAATTAAAATAGGGACTAATGGGTAAAGTGAAAATCTGAAATTGGACCCTAAGTTCAGCTATAAATAGGCATTCATTTCCCTTGTATGAGGAGGTTTTTCAGCTCTAAAATTCCTCCCAAAAAACATTCTTCAAGTTTTCATATAACAGAAATTCAAATCCAAACTCCTTTAGATCTTAGCTTTTCTTCAAAAATTCAAAAAAAAAAATCAAAAAAATATAACAGAAAAAGTCAAAAACACTGTTACATTTGAGTTCCTTGGATCAATTTCCAGTTTGTGTCAGCAATTGTCTCGAATCTCTGGCTAGTTTAAAGAGGAAAACAACTTGAAAATCCTTGTGTTTGGTTGACTGAAGTTCCAGAAGTGTTCTGGGTTTAAATTCGAGTTAGTTTTGGGTATGTGTGAACTGTTTTGGGTGTGTCATTGATTAAAAGTGGTCTGGGATGGTTGATATGGTTTTCTGGGCTTATGGACCTCTGATATGTGCTGTTGAACTGCTGTGATATTGTTGATTCCTGTTGCTGTGATTCGCTGAACTGCTGCTGACATTCCTCTTTTCTCTATTACTTTACACTTCCAGGTACACATTTGAAACTAATTTGATGTAGCATCTCCTGTTGAAGAGATGAAATGAAATGCTCAGCCCTCTGCCTCCTGAAATGTGTTTGTCCGGGCTGCCCTGGTTGAATAAATAGTAGTTGATTTGTATATACTTAAGTTTAAGTTTGATTTGTGTTTACATGGTTCCTGGGTTGTATAATTTGGACTGCTTGGGACTGTTTGTGATTTTTAAACTTGATATTCCTCATCTAGTAGTAGCTTGGTACAGAATAGTGTTAGTATAGTAGTAAATATCAATGGTAATACAATTAATTCAGATTTAGTTATCATATCCCTTAGAAGTTGAGATAGAACTCAAAATAGATGCACGTTAGTTATCAAGAGCAGTGGTATTTTGTAATTGTTCATACGCTAATTAATCTAGCTGTTTCATTTACAGATTTAATCCACGCACAGAAATTCATAAGAATTTAACATGTTTGGTTAACCTTGTATAAATTAGTTGAATATGTGTAGGATAATTGGATTCAAAGGGTAGTACGTTAGTTTGAATTTAGAGTTGATTGTGTGATGGCCAATAATGAAGGCAGTGGTGAGTGAATCAGTAAACCAAGATGCAAATAAAATCAGTAAGAGATTTGGGCTCCTCTAAGGCCCCCAAACGTAACCGCTTCTGCTCAAACCAGACTTGGGCCCGACTCTGCTTAAGGCCCAGTGCTGGACCGCCCTCTCCCTCTCTTATAGTTAAATAATTTCTCCTTTGGGGTTGCTTTGATGCCCAATCTGCTAAAGATCTTAGTTTGTTTATTAAGTTTGATTCAATATCGTGACGTAAATACTTTTATGGATGGGTTATTAGTAGTGTTAATTCATTAGGGCCTTTTCTTTTATTTTAAATGACAATACATAATAAAAATCCTAGTTCCTTTAGATCGCCCTTTACATAATAAAAGGAGGCGAGCCCCGCCAAACCAAATGCATAAATTGCGGGGCCCTCTTTAAAGGTTCCCGTTAAAATACTTAGAATTCGGGTGAACCGTTTAGCGAATTTCACAGTTTTCCCCAAAGATAATAAAAGCGTAGCTTCTTTAGGCGCGTATTTTAATAATATTACCTTCCTGAATGCGGGTGCACATTTATGTGACCCAAATCTAAATCTCAACGGAGTCAAAATGCGTCGAAAGCCACGGGTGCACTGGTGTGACGTGGTTCGAGATACATTTTCACGACGTTGCAATTCTTATTAAAAAGACATAAAATAAAAGCGTTTAAAATAAAGGGCCATAGGTTAGAATATGTTTTAAAATCAGATAAAAGCAAATACGACAGTTGAGCGACCGTGCTAGAACCACGGAACCCGGGAATGCCTAATACCTTCTCCCGGGTTAACAGAATTCCTTACTCGGAGTTCTGGTTCGCGGACTGTTAACAGAGTCATAATTTCCTCGGATCGGGATTCAACCGGTGACTTGGGACACCATTAATCTCCCAAGTGGCGACTCTGAATATTAATAATAAATCCCGTTTCGATTGTCCTTTAATTGGAAAAACTCCTTTATGCCCTCACGGGTGTAGGAAAAAGGAGGTGTGACAGTAAGTATCAGGTTAAAATAAGAGGAAGGTTCACAAAATGCAGTACTACCTGCTCAGCAAGGTTGTCTCTGTCTCTGCTCACTTCTTCTAACTTTGCGTGTTCGTACATTCTCTTGGCCTATAGCAAAACAGAAGAGTCAGAAAAACAAGGAGGAATACTTGGAGCACTAAAGGTATGCGTTGAAAGGTTATCACCTGCTGATGGAGCCTCCCTGCTTCCTCAATAGCAGTGGGAGCATCAAGATCAATGTCTTCACCAACGCCGTCGAGGAAGTTGTCAAGATCACATCCTCCCTCGAGGGGACTCCCTACGTTGGTAACTTTTGGGCCCTGCACATCATTAAGCTCCCTAGATGAGAATCGGGGACCAAAATTAAGGCCCTCCAGAACATCAAAAAAACCAAAGGCCAAGTCCTGTCCCCGAAAAGCTACCGGCTTAGGCCCTTTGGAGCCAACAACAGCAAGTTTCCCAATAAGGACCGTGCCAGGCCTGGTCAAGGATTCAGGGGATGTATCCACGCCCTCCTCGAGGTCTTTCGAAGCATGAGCTCGAGCCAAATCAGCCATTCCCGACTCGGTGACCCTCGGCATACACACTTGAGGGACATCCATGCCCGACCTCTTCCTTTGTACCAAAGGGATATCATCATCATCATCATCATCATCATCATCCTCGCCATCGGAACTTGCTCCAGAAGCTGAAGATGAGACCTCGACCCCAGCTCGAGGCTTGCGAGACTTTGGCTTCTTTGATATAGGGGACTCGGCATCCGTCCCCTTTTTCCTCTTTTTTCCCTTATCGAGTTTAGAGGATTCTCCCTCGCCGGCGGGGGGCGATCTCATCTGCTCTCCATCGCCATGGCCTGCGCAAATGTAGTAATCAAAATTTATTAGTACGGAGAATATGGGGAAGAAATATGAAAACGTGATAGAGGCGGAAAGAAGGGGCTTACCATGATTCTTGGCCACCCACCGCGTTTTAGCAAACTCGGGCCAAGAATGCTCGAGATAAGGGAATGAGGAATCTAGTCCCCTAATCCACCCATGAGGTCCGGAACAGATACGGGATACCAAAGGGCAGCTGCGTGAACAAAGGGAAAGTTAGTTTTTGAAAAGAAAGTAAGAAGACAATAAAGTATACTCAAAGAAGAAGCACTTACGCTTCGTGTTCCACTCTTCCGGGAACGGCATCCATTCAGCCGGAATAATGTCCGAGGTCCTTACTCGGACAAACCGGCTCATCCACCCCCGATCCTTATGCTTGTCGATACTCAAGAAAAACAGTTTCAAAGATCCAGGATGAAGCTTGATCAGGACCCAGAAAAGACGGGGGCTGTACAGCTTGATCAGATAATCAAGGGTAAAAGTCGCATCCTTAACTTTTCTGGAAAAGTAGCGAAGCATGTAAACTATACTCCAAAAAGTGGGGTAAATTTGGCCGAGCATCACCCGGTATTTACAGCAGAAGCCGAGAATTACCGGGTCTATAGCCGGAGAAGAAGGGTTCGAGGAGTCGACAGGACCCAAGGTGAACGGGTACATGTATACATAAAGAAAATCGGCCTTATGGTCCGTTATGCTCTCGTTAAGGCTAGGGATCTCAACCAGCACTTTCTTCCCCCACTGGCAGTCAGCCCGCACTTTGCTTATATCTTACACAACGCTAATAAACCGGGACACATGCTCGCATCGACCCGGTGTGGAAGAAGGCCTCTCGATGGAAAAATCCTTCGTACTATCGAACTCGGTGGGTGTACACTATTCGACGATAGGATCCACTTTGGCCTTACCCCTGGATTTACTCTTGGATGCTCGAGATGAAGAGGCAGCTTCGTCTTTCCGAGGCATTGTCTTGGAGGTCCAGGCCATGGCAACAAAAATTTTCTTTTTGTCGAGAAGGAAGGAAAGAAACAAAGAGCAAAGAAAAAAGGGGGAGTAGAGGAAGATGAATTTGGCTCTGAAAGCTTGAAGGAATCACTAAAGTGCGAGTCACTAAGCAATTGGGGTATTTATAGAAGCTGTATGGGCAGCGGAACAGCCAATACCGGTTCGTATGTTCTTCGATAGTCGTTCTGACAGCGACCCTTGCGTGGCTGTTGAAATATAGCATTAAATGCCCTGACTAGCTGACGTCATGGCGAGTACAAAGATTCAAAACCGTTTCCTATCATCTCACTCTAGGAAACGCGGGTACTACCTGTATACGGTAAAATCCGAGGGACCAATTTTATGATCATTTCGGGGCTCCAAAGATGCGCCTCTTAAAGCCCGAGGAAGGGCTCGGAGTGCGACCTAGTAGAGTCTCTAAAATGCTTGTCTCAGAGACAACACGAGTCGACGGCGGCCATAGAAAAATGGGGGGTTCCCTAGGCACTTGATGGGAGTTGGCAGGTTGACATGCGCCCGCACCGAGGCATTAATTAGCCGTATCAATCTCATATCTTTATAATAAATGCATTTGTACTATATTGGGATTCCCCCTGATATATAAGGGGGATCCTTGTCCTTTTGTAAGGGGATCATATATTCAACATTCAATACAAGAACATTCTCTCTGCTCTCTAACTTAACATATTGTCTTGCTCTTATTGCTTCATCTACTACCTACATTTATTGTCTTGCTCTTATTGCGAAAACATCGCCTTGTTTTCAAGCTCTTATCTCATTTTCTAATCTCTTACTTAGCATGTATTGCCTGAACAACTAGCATAAAAACAGATCACGTATTTTTAGAACCACAAAATCAAATCTAATTGTAATTACCATTTTCAAGGTAAACACTACTGCAGAACACTGGTGGCTAGTTATTTCAAGGCACGTAGACAAATATAAGAGTATATTGATTTTAATTTTTACATGCTGTTATTCTTACAAAAGATTCAATAGTAAAACTTCTTCGGACCTAAATACACTAATTTAATCTAGTCTAGTTATTAAAGATGACCACTATTTGTTGCATTTGTCATCTATCAACAGTGCCCAGACCCCATACGTAAGATTATACTGGGTTGTTGTTGTTGTTGTCGTCATCTATCAGCAAAGCATTGAATTGTTTCTAAGTACATTTGGTTCCGTTTGACCAATAATTCAAAATCTTATTATTTTGAAATGACTTCATTTCAAATAAAATTTCAAAAGTACGGTAGGAGAGAACATGAAATTTTAAGGAAATTTAGATAATCTTGAGTAAGAGTAGAAATAAATTTTCTTTTACCAAGAGAATGCAGAGATATAAACCGTACTACGCAAGTCCGATGAAACGGACTCTGACTGAGGAGGCTGTTCGTGAGAAGAATCGATACCCTAATCAAGAGTTTATATTTGCTAAATTATTCATCCTTAATTTAACACATTCGTCTCTCACAATCTCCTTGGTGATTTCTTTTTTTATATTTTAATTAATTAAATTTATAAACTTACTCGAATCTTGCAGGCAAGTCCAAATAACATAACGGAGTTGTTCCAACTCTCGGAATCGTATTCCGACCCTGATAACACCAAAGTCAATTTTTGTTCAAACCTCTCAACCTTCCAAACTTCACCTTTTCTAACTTTCGCCGAAATGCTTCAAATTATCCTGCGGACCTCCAAGTCAGAATGCGGACGCATGACTAAGTCCAAAATCACCATACGAAGCTGTTGAAATCATCCAAAACCCATTTCGGAGTCGTTTACACAAAAATTAAATTTCGGTCAACTCTTACCGCTTAAGCTTCCAAAACTAGAATCCTTCTTCCAATTTGACTCTGAATCATCCGGTAACTAAACTCGACCTCGCATGCAAGTCATAACACCATATACGAAGCTACTCGAGACCTTATGTTGCCGAATGGGACATTAGTTCTCAAAACGACCAGCCGGGTCATTACATCCTCCCCCTCTTAAACAAATGTTCATCATCGAACGTACCAAGAATCGTCCCGAAGCCATCAAATCACTGAATTCATTCATCTAACATACACCCGTGGGTGACCCCATGTCACCCCAATCTACATAAGCCTGACGACACCATCTCAACAGTAATTTATCCCTTTCACCAGTACTAGTAAGCCTTAGAGTCAAAATTTTCACCTTTTGTTCACCTTTAAAAGATTCGATTCTTACATCCACACCCCGTATCAGACTCAACGAGCTGCAACAACTTATGCCTACACCCACGACGTACAACCACACGACGTGACACATCACACATTGGCGCATAATAATATTTCTAATCACACTAGCTGCCCATAATCAAATCCAGCACCGGCAATTAGCCTCGTATCCGTTAGAACCCCGATTCAAACCTCCACCACGCTGACAATGATGCAAGGAACACGAAGACCTCATAACTATACACCCGGATCAACAAGTCACGTCTAACGCCACTGGGGCACACACCCCGTAAGCTAGAACTCAATAAGCAACGCACGAAAAATGACTGAATATGTGAGGAGAAACACATAAGAGAAATATCAAACAAGCCCGACAGGCACAGCTCTCTATCCATACCGATCTACGAATCAATTTACAAGGAAAAATCAAAGTGTATGAATATATCGCAAGGATCTCATCCTGATATAACTTCCACTGCAGCACGCAACCCGGTTCAAACACATGAAATCACATGAAATCACGAGGGTCCCACCCTCAACTCCGAATCACAAGTATAACATACCTCAAACCAGCTGAAATCTTCCACTAGATCAATTCCATCAACAAAATTACAACACATACTAGCTCCTACACTGGTAGAGCATCTAAATCACATGTCGTAACTAAAATACTTAGGAATCATATCAAAATCTACCGTAATAGACAACAGGAATTCACTTATAGTCTCGCAACTCTCAATAATGAATAAAACAAGTGATAGACACCGCTACCACTTATAAAATCTCCCAACAAGGGCAAACACATACGCAGAATGCTAAATCATGAACTCGCCCATAGGTGGAGCAAAGATATGAGGGCTCACCACGATAAGTAGAACCGAAACAAAATACCGGTGGTGCTCCTCTATAAAAAATCGAAAGTATACCTATATGACATCATCTGGCGTAGAGACTTTAGACCTACTATATGAAACACATCAACGGACGGGCCTCCCCCTCTTGGACACCCTCTACTCGCCTGAATACCTCACTGTGACACATCTGTCGAGTCTGGGACAATCTCTCACCATGTGGCCGGTATCTCCACACTCAAAGCAACCCCTTTGTTGATGTGACTGTGGGAACTATGAGATACGGGTACTCTGAGACCCATGTGTACCTGATACACCGTGCGAAGCATGAAGTGCAAACTGAATTGGCTGACCCACAAAACCTCTACCATGCCGCACCCTGCCTCCAAAGTAAGGACCAATGGATCTCTCCGGTCTACGAGGCATCCTCGCCTCCCTGTCCTCTCTCTTCTGACCTCACCTTCACTCTCTCTTCTGGCCCCGCCTGTCCTTTCTCTCCTGGTCCCATATGTCGTCTAACTAGTGAGAGATCCCTACCACCTACTGAAATGAAACATCCGACTCCAACTCCAATATCTGAATATCATGCCTGAGCCCCTCAATGAACCTACGAACTCGCTCCATAACTGTAGCGACCAAAGCAGGTTCATGTCTGGCCAAATCACTGAATCTAACGGCATACTCCAACACTGACATATTGCCCTAGCGTAGCTGCTCAAACTCTGCGCCATACATCCCGAAGGGACTGAGGTACAAACTCTCTCAGGAACATCTTTGAAAAATGAACCCATATAAGTGAAGCTGCATCAGCCGGGCTACCAACTCGTACGCCCGCCACCACTGATAAGTCGCTCCCTTAAGCTGGAATGTAGTAAAAGCAACCCTACTCGTCTCCACAATACCCATAGTACGGAGAATGCAATGGCACTCCTCTAGAAAACCCTAAGCACCCTCCGAAGCCAAACCACTAAAAGTAGGAGGGTCATATTTCTTGAACCTTGCAGGTCTAAGTTGCTCTTCCTCAGATGTTGTTGCCCTGACCACGGGTTGAACTGGAACAACAGGTTGTATCGCCATGACACCTGGAACCTGACCAACGTGAACTCGTTGCTCTGGAGTGTGGGCGGCGGGAGTCTGAGTCCCTCCCCCGGTCTGTGAAGTAGTTGGTGCAACCGGAATAAACCCCACCTGAGCCAATTACCAAACATGCTCAGGAACTGTGCTAAAGTCTCCTGAAGTTCGGGGGTAACAGCAGGCGCCTCCGGTACCTTCCCCCCAACTAGACCTACTGGAGGCTCCTCAACGGCTGCTCTAGTAGGTGCTCTAGCTGTGACACGTGCACCTCGTCGGCCTCTACCTCTGCCTCTAACGATACTTGCTCCAGGAGCAGCGTCATCAGTAACTGCAGTACGTGTCCTTACCATTTGTGAGACAATAAAATGATAAAAGCTCAAATTTCAAGATCAATAAACTCGCACGATAGGAATGAAAAAGTGAAATTGTCCTAATAGTTCTGTAGCCTCTCGAAGAAAAGAACAGACGTCTCTGTACTGATCCGCAAGACTCTACTAAACTCACTTATGACTCGTAGCACCTATGAACCTAGAGCTCCGATACCAACTTGTCACAACCCAAATTTCCCTCAGTTTGGTGTCGTGATGGCACCTAGTCTTAGGGATAAGTAAGCCTAACATTAACTGAAATAACAACAATATTTAACTAACATCTAACAATTTTGAAATAGAATTCTCTATAAAAATTATAATGCCAAAACCGGTAGTGCAAGTCATAAACTCTAAAGAGTTTGCTAGCAACCTCTAAATACAACTGTTTTGAAATAAGGATAAACAGCATAAAAACAACATCAGAAGGTGACTTCGAGGTCTGCGTACGCAGTAGGTTTACCTTGAGTCTCCACAGCAAAATCTGCATAGCTAGCTAACGAGCGACTGCTTCAAAATACTTGGATCTGCCCAAAAATGTGCAGAAGTGTAGTGTGAGTACACCACAGCGGTACCCAGTAAGTATCAAGACTAACCTCGTTGGAGTAGTGACGAGGAATAGTCAAGACACCTACTGGACTGAATGACTTGAGAAAATATAAGTGTAGAAACAACAGAGTATGATATCTATATAAAGACTACGGATAATGACAATGATAATAATACGGTAATTGCAGTAAGAAAAGAAAAACAACAACTAGTTGCGGAACACCATAATAATGACACAATAGAGTGAGTGGAACACAGTTTAAATCTGGTGATCACAGATAAAGGAAAGGCTAGTAGCAACTCAACAAAGACGATCGCTCACACGCCAGGTTTTAGCCAATAATCTCCACGAGGTACCGAACCGTAGAATATTCAGAATTCACGGGTCCCAATTCCGGAACCCTAAACACTAGGCATCTTGTGCTCTTATTACATACTTAAAACCGCACGAATGCCTCACGTGCCAACAGAGCCATTGTAACATAGAAGGCAAGTAGACAGAGGTTATGTAGAAATGATCAATAACAGCAGGATCCTTTTTAAACCGTTAGGGTGATTAACTACGTGTATGCTTGTGCCAGTGTTCTATCACAGTTCAGGACAACTAATAAAAATTAGAAATAATGAATGACACATAAGAAACGATCTCCACGAAATGTACAAGGTAACTCGCATAGGGTAGGTACGTCACTACACAAATATCAACAACAACAATGCATCCAGGCCATCAAAAGTCGTCACAAATAATCCCCGACATAGTCCACCTTGTCTCGCCACGTGTGCAATAATAAGGTAAATGCTGCCTTGTCTCGCCACACCTGCATAGTAGGATTCCCACCTTGTCTCGCCATATGCGCAAACACACAGATATAGCCCGCCTTGTCACGCTGCATGTGCTTAATAGTATTCCCACCTTGTCTCGCCACATGCGCAAACACACAAATATAGCCCGCCTTGTCACGCCACATGTGCATAATCAACAGTAACAATAACATGGCAAAAACCTCATGCAATACAACCCCAACCGTACGATAGAAATCTCATACATCACAATAACAACCGCACGACAGAAACCTCGTGCATCACAGTAACAACCGCATGGTAGAAACCTCGTGCATCACGCCATGAGTACAAAAGCAACAATGACAACAACACAAGAGTGCGGCAAGTAAATCAACTCAAGATCTTTTGATCATAATGAAACAGTAGAACTAGTTCACAAAGAATAAATATAGTAAAGAATACTATTCATAATAAGAATAGCTCAACAAGGGAGAAATATATGTAACAACGATCCCACAATGTACAGTTCAACAACAACGGAGATAACACGAGTCAAATAATTCCAAATAACGACAAGTCAACAAAGTTATAGGATATCTAAACTTCTTTTAAGGTTGAGCAATTACGAAAGAGATACAACAAATTCAATTAAGGATAAGCAGCGGAAAGATAAACATAACCTCAATTAAGGGTGAACAATTACAGAAGAGATAATTATACTTTCAATTAAGGAGAAGCGATTAGGGAGGGATTGCATGGCAATAGAAGAGGTAATAATTAAAGTTAAGTCATATAAGAGTCAAATAAGCAATAAGAGTGGATCATGAAGCAATTAATTTCAATTAAATCATATAGAGGTAAAGCTGGTAAATAAGAAACTTAATCATAACAAAAACAACTTCATACTCAGTGAATATAAGGACCTAAGAACCCCGAAAGGCCAACTTTCCACAAATAAGCCCAAGCACGTACTCGTCACCTCGCGTACATGAACTTTACATGATACAATTAGCATAGAAGACTCGAATCCTAAGGGGTTGAGATCACACGAAGTTAGGCAAGATACTTAGCTCAAAAGCAGACAGACTGATACTCCAAATGAACTTCTCGGGTAAAGTAACCTCCGGACGGCTCAACTCTAGCCCAAATAACTTCAAAGTATGAATAATACTCATAAGAAACTATTCCGGATCATAAAGCCTCAATCATTATCAAAAACTAAAAATCAACCCAAAAGTCAACCCCCGGGCCCGCATCTTGGAACCCGACAAATTTCATAAAAATCGAACACCCATTTCGATATGAGTTAAATCATACTAAAATTATCAAATTCTGATACTATTTTGTCCCTCAAATCATCATTTTACATTTTGAAAGTTTTCTTCAAAATCCACATTTTTCCTCAACTCAAAACACAATTTGTAAGATGAAATTAAAGATAGAATCATGGAATATAATAAATTCTAGGTGAAGAAAACTTACCCCAACGATTGGCTTGAAAAGCCCACGAAAATTCTCCCAAAACCGAGGTCTAAAACTCAAAATATGGTGAAAATGGCCAAACCCTCAATTTATATGATTCTGCCTAGGACTTCCATATTTGCGGACAAAGAAGCACATATGCGCTCTCGCAGTTGCTAGAAAACGTTCGCATCTACGATCTTAGCTTGCCAGGAGTGGATTCGCATTTGCGGAATTACAGTTGCACCATCGGCCCCAAAGAATCGCCAAGGGGAACGCAGAAGCGAGCTTCTTCACAAGTGCGATCGCCAGACCGCAAAAGTGTCCTTCGCACTTGCGTGCCGCCATCCGCAGGAGCGAGTGAGTTCCCATACTACTATGACCGCAGAAGCGACCAGGCTCACGCAGAAGCGGAGCCACACCAGCGCTCCAAAGTTTCGCAGGTGCGAAAACACCAAAACCAAACCTATTCACAACCATGAAAAACATCTGAAACTCGTCCGAAACACGCCCGGGACCCCGTCCAAGCGTACCAACAAGTTCCATAACTAACACGGACTCGCTCGAGGTCCTTAATCACATCAAAAAATGTTTGAACTACGAATCGCACCATGAATTGAACTTATGAACTTCCAAATCTTCCAAATTCCAAAACTCAAGTCGAAGCCTATCAAATCAACCCGGAATGACGTCAAATCTTGCAGGAAAGTCCCAAACAACATAACTGATCTGTTCCAACTGTCGAAATCAGATTCCGACCCTGATAACACCAAAGTCAACTATTGGTCAAACCTCTCAACCTTCCAGACTTCAACTTTCGCCGAAATGCTTCAAATTACCCTACGGACCTCCAAATTCAAATCCGGATGCATGCCTAAGTCCAAAATCACCATACGAAGCTGTTGAAATCATCCAAAACCCATTTCGGATCCGTTTACACAAAAATTAAATTCCGGTCAACTCTTACCGTTTACGCTTCCAAAACTAGAATCGTTCTTCCAATTTGACTCTGAATCATCCGGTAACTAAACTCGACCCTGCATGCAAGTTATAACACAATATACGAAGATGCTCGAGACCTTATGCCACCAAACGGGACTTCAATTCTTAAAACGACCAGCCAAATCATTACATTGGCATCATTTAACTTTGATTTATTTAAAAATGGCTTGAAATTAATCTAACGTTGGCTTGCCTGGAAAGAGAAATGTTAGGGGACATCATGTTCTCGAAGGTGCGAATACATGGTCGTGACATGGTCCCAGTGGTGTATAGAGGGGCGTCTGCTTGGATCATATTCTCTTCGGAGACTTGAGGTAGAGCTGTTGGCTTTCGCATACATTGAAGTCTCCTTCCATTTCCTATTTTTACTATTTATCTCATTCGAATAGTTGTATTTATTTCAAACTATGCTCGTAGACTTCTAGATGTTCATGTACTTGTGACTCTGGATTTCAAGGAGTAGTTAGCATCGCGTTACTTTTATTCACTATGTTAATATAGAGTCTATTTCCCGTTTAATGTCATTGCTTATAATTGTTAAAACTTGGTTAATTACCTTATAATGTCCGTTTTCCTTAGGCGCCATAACGGTCCCGAGGTTGGAAATTCCGGACCGTGACAATAGTATTTGAAAAATACTATTATAAAATTCAATTGAGAATAGAGGCATTTGAAAAATTCAATTGACATAGAAGGAGGAGAATATCTATCTTTCGAAGTTGGGGGAGGAGATTGATTTTTAAGGTGAAACAGGTACACCCTGTATGCACTTATATTTGTGTCACGACCCAACCCCGATCGTGATGGCGCCCAACACACTGCTAGGTAAGCCCGACCAATTCTACAACCTTAACCGATTAATCACAGTGAATAAGTAAATTTTTACCAACTAAAATACCAAGTTATGTGAAATCCTGAATTAGATGCTAACATTCGAAAACCCAAAATATAAAATACTAACCAGCCCACAGAATCTGGTGTCACAAGTCTGAGCCTCTAATGCATAAATATTAACCTACTACATAATGTTTTTCTAGAAATGTGGAAAACAAATAAATAGAAAAAGAAGGAAGATCAGGAATGCGAACGCCAATTTGCAGCTACCTTGAATCTCCCGAATGTGATGCTAGGCGGAGAAATTCTCACTCAGCCTCGATAGGTGCACCTGAATCTGCACACAAGGTGCAGGGAGTATTGTGAGTACTTCCAACTCAGAAAGTAATAACTACAAATAAAGTCTGAGGATAAGAAATCCTAATAAACACAAGGCAAAGCTGTAAATACAACAAAGTGAACCAATAACATAATACAGTAAACATTGAAAACAATTATA
This sequence comes from Nicotiana attenuata, assembly GCF_001879085.1. Taxonomy (NCBI): domain Eukaryota; kingdom Viridiplantae; phylum Streptophyta; class Magnoliopsida; order Solanales; family Solanaceae; genus Nicotiana; species Nicotiana attenuata. The sequence continues at coordinate 49,631 of NW_017673174.1, forward strand.
ATAAAGTCACATCAGACTAAGAATATATGACAATTAAATATGCAATGTAACAGATAAACCGGTACTCTCCAGTACCCCGCTGCGGCGTGCAGCCCGCTCCATTTATTTAACGTCGACGGCGCTCACTGGAGGTGTGCAGACTCCGGGAGGGGCCCCTTACGGCCCAAGCGCAATAATAAGCCATCTCTTGGCATCAATCAGGCCCTTGGCCTCATATCAATATCATTATCATACCACTGCGGCGTGCAGTCCGATCCCATACTCAGTCCAAAATCACATAAGCCTTTCAGCACAATAATATAAAAATATTCAGCCCAAACTTCATTTAAAAATATTACTTTAGTTTCTACTTTTAGAAAAAAATGGCTGAGTTTACAAAACAGTGTTAAATACCAGGACTAAGTTCAATATCTTGAAATATGGTAAGAAACCAGTAAAAATAATCCCTGAAGGATTCAAGTAGTTGGCACGAAGCCCAATTATGACAATTAATCCATTTTTATAAGGATATCACAAAACTACAATCAATTAGGTAGTAATTTTTATTAAGCGGGACGGACCAAGTCACAATTCCCGACGGTGCTCTACCCCACGCCCGTTATCCGGCGTGCAAGTCACCTCGCATAGCACTACGTTATGCAAATTCGGGATTTCGAACCCTCAACACAGCATTTACATTTATTACTAACCTCAAGCCGGCCAAGTCCTAGCTTGCTATGCCCTTGCCTTTCGAATTTACCTCCTCATGCATCGAATCTGACAAAAACCACAATGAATACGTCACAATATGCTAATGGGACAATACCCAATCAAAAACAATCGAAAAATAGATAAATTCCCGAAATTAGCAAAAACCCGAGCCCCGAGCCCACTTCTCGAAAGTCCGAAAACTTACCATCAACGGATCTTTATCTCGCCACGAGTCTATACATATAAAGAACACAAAAATCGGAGTCCAAATGACCCCTCAATTCCTATTTTTGCTCTCATAGGTTTCAAGCCCTAAACCACCATTTTTGACCTTCAATTCCTTGAGTTTTCAGTCTAATTTCATGTGTTTGCACCATAAAATCGTGTTTTAGGCTTAGAAATTCTTACCTCAATGAAGTCCCTTGATTTCTCTCCTCCAACTCGCCCAAATTCTCCAAGTTCGAAGTGAAACTTGTGAACCCTTATGAAATTTCGCGAAGATGAAATTAAATACCTCTGCCCAGGCCTTTCCGCATCTACGGCTCCCAGATCGCATATGCGACACCGCTTCTGCGGTTTCCCCCTCCGCTTCTGCGAAAAAATCATTTAAGGCCCAGGCCTTTCCGCATCTGCGGCTCCCAGATCGCATATGCGATACCGCTTCTGCGGTTACCCCCTCCGCTTCTGCGAAAAAATCATTTAAGGCCCAGGCCGCATCTGCGGGCCACCAGTCGCATCTGCGACTCCGCAGATGCGGTCCCCACTCCGCTTCTGCGGTCCCTGACGAGTTCTCACAAAACCGCACCTGCGACCCTCTCTCTCGCACCTGCGGAACCGCTTCTGCGGTCCCGTTTCCGCAAAAGCGGAAATACCAGAAGCAGCAGTGAATTTAGAATCTTTTAAGTCCAAACTTCCCGTTAGCCACCCGAAAACACCCCGAGGCCCCTCGGGACCTCAACCAAAAGCACCGACACCTCCTATAACATCATTCGAACTTGTTCCAATCATAAAAACACCTCAACCAACACTAAAACCATCATTTCTCATCGAATTCAAGCCTAAGTTCTTTAAAAATTTCCGAAATACGCATTCGATCAAAAACCAAACCAAATCACCTCCGAATGACCTGAAATTTTGCACACACATCCCAAATCACATAACGAGGCTGCAGCAACTTTCGGAATTCCATTCCGACCCTCGGATCAAATTATCACCTATCCACCGGAATTCGCCAAAATACTAACTTCGCCAATTCAAGCCTAATTCTACACCGGACCTCCAAATTCACTGCCGATCACACTCCTAAGTCACAAATCATCCCCCGAAGCTAACCGAATCATCGAAATTCAAATCTGAGCCCTCTAACACATAAGTCAACGTTTGGTTGACTTTTCCAAAAGAAACCTTCCTTAAAGAGACTAAGTGTCTCATTTCCTACTAAAACCAATCCAAATCAACTCGTTCACACCCAACACTGATAATGAAGCATAAAGAAATAGGAAATGGGGAAAACAGAGCGGTTCTCATGAGACGACGGGTCGGGTCGTCACATCCTCCCCAACTTAAACAAACGCTCGTCCTCGAGCGTACCCAGAGTTGTCCTAGAAGCCAACCAATAGCTGAATGACCTTACCAAGCATATACCCGGGGTGATCCCACGTTACCCTATCTCGCATAGGTCCGATAACACAACATAGCTGAAATTTCACAATCCATCTAGTCCATAAACCATAGAACCACATTGCACTTTCCGAAATCATACACAAGATCAGAACCTCACATCTATACTCAGAATAAGCCCGAACCAGCTGTAATAACCCATACCTGCAACCTCAGGTGCAATCATATGATATACTACATAACCCAAACACTCGAAACAATAACTTCTATTCAGAGCAGTTGCCCACAACACCCGAATACCCGTAGAAAACCTCTTAACAACTAAAGTTTCATTCCAATACTTTTACATATACTGCAACTGATAACTAAAACACGCAGTAAGACATCACCATTTCTCAGATCAACCATTCATGAAACCACTTCTCCTTTGGCAAATACTACATCAAATTTCTTAGCCGAAGCTCGATATTATCCTTCCAACATACTGAAATCGAATCTGCTCGTACTCATTAAAGATCCCAACGATTTCATCTCATCAACACACTACTCTGGTGACATTACACATTAGTACAGGCCTAAGCCACAACTCACACAATACGCGCTCCAATAAGCAACAGTCCGAACATACCCAAATCGTGAAAATGGCTCAAATGAAAGAGCTGTACTTCAAGCCCTCCAGTACCATCACAACACAAAACTGAGAGCCCGTCTCCTATCATAGAGACAGAACACACAAATCCACTCGCAGTATCATACCTCCACATAACTTCGTCCCATTGCGTGACCTCATCCAGTACGAACCGCTTAGGCAAAAAGCCACCCCGTACATAATCAAAAGTCTCGTATGATGCCACAAGGTGCTGATAGGCTACCGATTAAATTGCGTTACAAAAAGGAAGACGAACTCTTGAAGGAACTGACTAGCTCACGCACTAATACGTGCTCTCCTTAGAAAATAGGAAGTAAGGCATACAAAAATAGCATATAGGAAACTATGCTAAATGTCACATTGTTGCGGCGCGCAACCCGATCCAAATAACACACTCATGGCGGCGTGCCACCCGATCCACACATAACACTCACCTAAGGAGGTGTACATCGAGCAAAATTGCTCATTAATATAAAATACCGAATTTCGGTCGCAAGCACACTAAGTGCATAATACCGTCCCTGAGGGGACATATAGCGCTATAAGCTACCAAAACTCAGGCTCAACAAAGGAGCGATATACAATCTGAATATCGAGAGCCATTTTGCTCATAAACATCATTTCTACGTGGATCCTCAACACATAAGCATTTTCTCAAACCGTCTCACAACTCACACGGCGCAGTGTATCACTGCATAAAACATCTGACAACGAAATAACACCCTGACTCCTCCATAAGGAGCGCATCACTGAAATGAACCCGTTTGGCCTGACATAGAGCCCATATTCACATTTGAATCCATCCACCAACCTCAAGCCGATTCTGATCACACTGAACTAGGTTAATTACCTTTCAAAGGTCCCTAACAACTCATCTTCCGCTCGTAACACATAAGAACATCCATCATAGTCGGAGAAATCATCCGTAGTCCACAACTCAATAGACTGAGTGCCCTCCGGGCATATATTCTCAATTCAACGATATTATCACAACCTTCATACTTGGTTCAAGTCTTCAATCAATCAAGTGACTAACTGCCATACTTACACACTCTTCCTGTGGGACACCCTCCCACAACCTACCATTACAGATAACTGGGTCGTACCTCCAAACCATCGGTCGCACTAACGCTGAAAAGCGATCAAGAATTATTAACCAGGATGCAAAGCCTTTTCACAAAACACCGTTCTCAGGTGACGCTGAAGACAATACCGACTTACCTTAAACGTCGAAACTACTTCCCTGCTCATCCGAGCTCGTGACATCCTTGTCCATACCGAGTTGTTACCTCTATCTTCACTTCAAATTCCATACCACTCATTGCACCCAACATGCCAACATACGATAGGACACGCTTTTCATCAAAGCTTCGGAACCACTATTAGATTAACACTTCATCATATAAAACTTTCCACTTAACTCACTTCAGGAGAACCATAGCAACACACAGGTGAATTCTCATAACCGTAGAATATGCAAATCTCTAAGTAGTGGTCTAACCCACCATAACCCTTTCGGGATCCGCCTACACGTAACAGGCCCATAACAATGGAATACTCTTGAATAACATCAATTACGACGGACGACAGGCCTCACTTGTACCGCCACAAATCACACGCGTAACTTGATCATGCTGAAGGAATTGATCTCTACCACCAATATGCCATCGGATAAATGGCTAACCAATCCATCTTCTTTCGACTTACCCTGATTCCTTAGGAATAATGGTAACGGCATCCAACATATAACACCATCCATCTGCACTCATCCCGAGTGACTTTGAATCACGAGACCATGCTGTCTCACATCCCACGAACCAGTTCGTACCTTCCAACTGCTACATCACAAGTCAAACATCATAAAATATTCTACGAATTCCGAGCCATTACCTGCACCTTCCTGATAGTGCTACATAGAAGCCCACAATTGATATAGAAAAATTACACATCTTGACCTCTCCCAATGGAGACTCAGTTTCTAATCACATATACAAATTTAAGATACCCAATTGTCATATGTAGAATCTCGACCACATTAGTACCATTCTCGAGAGTCATTTACTCTATTTAACTGTATTTAGCCTGATTAAATGAACAGAACCCCCCGTGCCTCGTTAGCACTCTGACACCACAGGATATGACCTCATCACAATACAAGCAAGCATCTTCCTGCTCTATGCACCGAGCATTCTTTACCAACAACAGCTTAAGACATCCTTTGATTCTCACACATCTACGGAGCACCATATATCCTTTGTCAAAATTTTGCTTCACTCGTGCCATCCTCGGCTCAATTTTCGCAACCCGAACTGATTCGCCAGCATGCCTCAAACCGGAACCAACATAGCACATAACCGTATAATTAGCTAATCAATAGCAAACTCCCCAACTTGGCTTGAAGCCATAGATCAAAACACTCCCAACAACTCATAACGCACATACTCCATTGCTGCCTTAATACCATAGTGAGATTAAACTCAATCCTTCATAAGCTTGTGGAAACACAAATCATCTAGAAATTTTTAAATCTTCTGCAAATCTCGCATTCACTCACACAACAGTTAAGCCCACTCTCTAGGCGATCCAATTTAGATGTCTACACACTTTCTTCACTTGTAAATGAGATCTTCTAATAGATAACACAAGGATCACACAACTTTAAATCACTCCGCAGGAGATGACCCACCTGCTTTGCCTCCAACTACCATTTTTGGTATACTTTCCACCGTCCTATACTGTACGCAGTCACTTAGTCTTCCTGAGTCTGAACTCATACTGCCACATAAAATTTCTACTTCACTCTCAACAGGAAACATGAAAAGATTCTTCACACGCCCATAACTCGGAGCTATACCTCGAATCACGATGGAAATTCAAACACCTAATAGTTCTTCTATCATCCAGTTGTCCTTCCTCACCGCTTCCAAGTCACGTAGATACATCTCGCAGTACTAACATACTCATCATATAGCTATCCAGCCGTTACTTCCACTAATAGGCACAATACCAAACATATAGGTTCAAACACTTGTTCACACAGTCAGCACCTCGGTGCTCAAGCCATAGGCGAAGATCCAACCTCAAGTCCTCCAGACTGGCCCACCATAAACTCACAGAGATTACATCTCGCCCCTCGATCGGGGAATCACAAGCCACCAAGGCACATTTGATACTGAGCGCTCGTTCGCGCGTACGAATGCGTGGAAGGAATTCAAAGAATTATATTTCCAAGCTGAATTAAGGACACACGATAAGAATTCAAGAATGTGAAGTTTACCTAAAGGTTCTACAGCCTCTCGAGGATAAATACAGACGTCTCCGTACCAATCCGCGAGACTCTACTAAACCGGCTCATGACTCGCGAGACCAACCTAGGCTCTGATACCACCTTGTCACGACCCAACCCCGATCGTGATGGCGCCCAACACAGTGCTAGGCAAGCCCGACCAATTCTACAACCTTAACCGATTAATCACAGTGAATAAGTAAATTTTTCCCAACTAAAATACCAAGTTAAATGTGAAATCCTGAATTAGATGCTAACATTCGAAAACCCAAAATATAAAATACTAACCAGCCCACAGAATCTGGTGTCACAAGTCTGAGCCTCTAATGCATAAATATTAACCTACTACATAATGTTTTTCTAGAAATGTGGAAAACAAATAAATGAAATAGAAGGAAGATCAGGACTGCGAACGCCAATTTGCAGCTACCTTGAATCTCCCGAATGTGATGCTAGGCGGAGAAATTCTCACTCAGCCTCGATAGGTGCACCTGAATCTGCACACAAGGTGCAGGGAGTATTGTGAGTACTTCCAACTCAGAAAGTAATAAATATAAATAAAGTCTAAGGATAAGAAATCCTAAATAAACACAAGGCAAAGCTGTAAATACAACAACGTGAACCAATAACATAATACAGTAAACATTGAAAACAATTATAATAAAGTCACATCAGACTAAGAATAAATGACAATTAAATATGCAATGCAACACATAAACCGGTACTCTCCAGTACCCCGCTGCGGCGTGCAGCCCGCTCCATTTATTTAACGTCGACGGCGCTCACTGGAGGTGTGCAGACTCCGAGAGGGGCTCCTTACGGCCCAAGCGCAATAATAAGCCATCTCGTGGCATCAATCAGGCCCTTGGCCTCATATCAATATCATTACCATACCACTGCGGCGTGCATTCTGATCCCATACTCAGTCCAAAATCACATAAGCCTTTCGGCACAATAATATAAAAATATTCAGCCCAAACTTCATTTAAAAATATTGCTTTAGTTTCTACTTTTAGAAAAAAATGGCTGAGTTTACAAAACAGTGTTAAATACCAGGACTGAGTTCAATATCTAGAAATATGGTAAGAAACCAGTAAAAATAATCCCTGAAGGATTCAAGTAGTTGGCACGAAGCCCAATTATGATAATTAATCCGTTTTTATAAGGATATCACAAAACTACAATCAATTAGGTAGTAATTTTTATTAAGCGGGACAGACCAAGTCACAATTCCTGACGGTGCTCTACCCCACGCCCGTTATCCGACGTGCAAGTCACCTCACATACCACTACGTTGTGCAAATTCGAGGTTTCGAACCCTCAACACAGCATTTACATTTATTACTAACTTCAAGGCGGCCAAAGTCCTAGCTTGCTATGCCCTTGCCTTTCGAATTAACCTCCTCGTGCGTCGAATCTGACCAAAACCACAACGAATACGTTACAATATGCTAATGGGACAATACCCAATCGAAAACAATCGAAAAATAGATAAATTCCCGAAATTAGCAAAAACCCGAGCCCCGAGCCCACTTCTCGAAATTCCGAAAACTTACCATCAACGGATTCCTTATCTCGGCACGAGTCTATACATACAAAAAGAACACAAAAATCGGAGTCCAAATGACCCCTCAATTCCCATTTTTGCTCTCTTAGGTTTCAAGCCCTAAACCACCATTTTTGACCTTCAATTCCTTGAGTTTTCAGTCTAATTTCATGTGTTTGCACCATAAAATCGTGTTTTAGGCTTAGAAATTCTTACCTCAATGAAGTCCCTTGATTTCTCTCCTCCAACTCGCCCAGATTCTCCAAGTCCGAAGTGAAACTTGTGAACCCTTATTCCGCAAAGATGAAATTAAATACCTCTGCCCAGGCCTTTCCGCATCTGCGGCTCCCAGATCGCATATGCAACACCGCTTCTGCGGTTACCCCTTCCGCTTCTGCGAAAAAATCATTTAAGGCCCAGGCTTTTTCGCATCTGCGGCTCCCAGATCGCATATGCGACACCGCTTCTGCAGTTACCCCCTCTGCTTCTGTGAAAAAATCATTTAAGGCCCAGGCCGCATCTGCGGGCCACCAGTCGCATCTGCGACTCCGCAGATGCGGTCCCCACTCCGCTTCTGCAGTCCCTGACGAGTTCTCACAAACCGCACCTGCGACCCTCTCTCTCGCACCTGCGGAATCGCTTCTGCGGTCCCGTTTCCGCAGAAGCGGAAATACCAGAAGCAGCAGTGAATTTAGAATCTTTTAAGTCCAAACTTCCCGTTAGCCACCCAAAAACACCCTGAGGGCCCCCGAGACCTCAACCAAAAGCACCGACACCTTTTATAACATCATTCGAACTTGTTCCAATCATAAAAATGCCTCAACCAACACTAATACCATCATTTCTCATCGAATTCAAGCCTAAGTTCTTTAAAAACTTCCGAAATACGCATTCGATCAAAAACCTAACCAAATCACCTCCGAATGACCTAAAATTTTGCACACACATCCCAAATCACACAACGAGGCTACAGCAACTTTCGGAATTCCATTCCGACCCTCGGATCAAATTCTCACCTATCCACCGGAATTCGCCAAAATACTAACTTCGCCAATTCAAGCCTAATTCTACACTGGACCTCCAAATTCACTTCCGATCACACTCCTAAGTCACAAATCATCTCCCGAAGCTAACCGAATCATCGGAATTCAAATCCGAGCCCTCTAACACATAAGTCAACGTTCTGTTGACTTTTCCAAAACAAACCTTCCTTAAAGAGACTAAGTGTCTCATTTCCTACTAAAACCAATATAAATCAACTCGTTCACACCCTACTCTGATAATGAAGCATAAATAAATAGGAAATGGGGAAAACAGAGCGGTTCTCATGAGACGACGGATCGGGTCGTCACAATTTGTTCAGAGAACATTCTATTACGTACTTACGTTATGGTATCCACCAACAGTTCTTTAGTTCAAAATATAGTAATTAAGTCATGCATTTGGGGGGGGGGGGGGGTATAACCATAAGATTAAAAGAGATAAGAACTCATGCCTTGAGAAAAATTAGTTTGATTGGAAATTTTTTTGATTTGCCTGTTGTAGAATGAGGGAGAAACGTCAAATTAAATTCTGGAGAGAAGCTTTTAAATTACCCTAAATGTTGGTCATAGAATACATAGAGTTATTTTGATATTTTCAATATCTTGCAAAGGATATTTTTGGTAAGATGAAATTCAAAACAACTTTCGCTTCTGCTTTTAGGAAAAATTACTTTTTTAGCTTATGAAAAACAGCTTTTGTTTCTTCCCGGAAGTACTTTTTATTCTAAAAGCTTAGGCAAACAACTCAATTTTTTAAAAACTTCTGGTATTGAAGCTTGGCCAAATAGATAGTTTTATTATTATTCAAAAGCACTTTTTTTTCTTAGCAATTCTTTAAAATAAGCATTTATCTAAAAAATAAGCAATATTTACTTCCTAGAAGTTTGACCAAACAATCTATTAGTAGGCTAAACGTATGACTTTTCGGTGACAATAACATTCAAGTACAATATTTGAAGCAACCTAGTTGGCAACAATTGATTAGAATATCAAACATAGGCAATTTCTTTTATTTGTTATCAAAAGTTGATTCATATTTTTCTTTTCACGCCTTAAATTAGTTCTATGATTTTTGGATCCAAATTGGCATCCACATAATAAGTTAACAACCTTCCTTTCTTAATGAATTTTTTAGGTTGTTTTTGAATTATATGTCCAAAATACTTAAAGTCGGACTCCATTGTGAGCGGGAGATGTGAAATTGCAGAAATTTCAAGCCATACATTGAACAAAGTTCGTGATTAAGAAAAATAGGAGGAGAATCATTTATGAGGGAGAGGGTGCGGATGAATAGTCCAGAACGTGGGTCTTGTTTCAATTTTTTTTCTTTTTTACCATTTTTACCTTTTCCGTTTTTATGAGAGAGAGAGTGTTTGAGTTAGTTTAGGATATTATTGCTCATGTTTGAGAACATGATCAATTGTGCAGTATTTCTTTTTGGCTTTAATTATTAGTATTTCTATGTAGGTTTATAATAAAATAAATAAAACTAATGAAAAACGTAGGAAACCATTTTTAGGAATTGTAAGTAATTTTTTTTGTTAAGTTTTTAGTTTTAAGTAAGTATACCGCCCTAAAAATATAGGGTAATAACTGTAACTTA
>NW_017673174.1:64314-69706 GCF_001879085.1 Nicotiana attenuata
TTTTTAATTGATAATTATAAGATATCTATATTTATTAATTTAAGTAGTGTAACTAATTAATTCAAAATTTAAAATTCAGAAAAAAAAATTAGTTAGAAAAGTAGTTTAGTTTGTCTTAACAATACCACTTGGCTTTTTGTGGTTATGACACTTATCTTAATGTAGTGCTTTTGCTTCTCCTATTCTATATAGATAGATAGATGTCTGTTTTTCCTTGACATATTCAATTCCTCTCTATGTTGTAATATTTTTAATATCATATGAGATATATTATTCTTACCTGGGTAGTTTACTTATAACTTAAGTTATGTTATAAATTATTACAAATTATATAATTTAAGCTCATTAAATTACAAGTAGAATAATTCTGTTATAAATTTGTTGCAAAATTTATGTATTGTTACTTTTAAATAATATTATTTTAATATTGTGTGCATTAAGTCGTATATTTAAGTTTCACTTTGTACTTTTTTCTCTATTATGTATATAGATTTTTGAACTTTTTTTAATTAATAAAATATTTTTGAAATATAATTTTAAAAAAGCATAAATATGTAATTTTTAGATTTTGAAAATTTATTCTAAATATGCTTCTATTAGTATTTTTTGGTATTAAGTGTATTGAGTATATATTTAAAAAGTTTTCACTCACTTTTATTCTCAATATTAAATAATATTTGAGTTATAATTGATATTGATAAACTTATTGTTACAAGCAAACTAGTTTTACAACACTCATTTTTTCATTATTCAATTTCATTAACTTATACATGATCATTTTTTTTATTTTAGGAAAATTTTTATTTATTTTATACATAATTATATAACATGAATTTTTTAAACAAAAATTAATATTGAAAACGTATTTAAAAAAAAAAAGACAAAAGGTTGATAAGGTTAAGAGTAAAATAGGAATTTGAAAAATTCAATAAAGATAGAAGGTGGAAAATTCAAATATTTTTCATTCAATTACTAATCTTGTCTCTCTAATCTCTACATCTCAATTACTTTTAGAGCTAAAGCAAAAAAAAGAAAAAAAAAATTACTTTTACAGCTAAAGCAAGAAGAAGACACGTAGCATTCCAAAACCGCATGCAACCTAACACGTATACATTTTCCTCCAGCAACACCTCACTACGTGGGAATTATTCAAACTTCCTTTAAAAAAGAACCATTCCTCCTATTTCCTTGCTATTAACTTCCATTCCTTATCCAACACTTTTGTCTTCGTATCCAGATAAAAAAGAAAGGAGAAAAAGAAATGATGAATTTTTTGGCTATTTCTCTGGTATTAACCACACTTGTTACAGCAGGATTTTTCAATCCGAATGCAGAGAATAATAAGAAAAAAGATGATGTTATTTTAAAAGAAGGCCCTAGAGTTGTAGTTGTTGAATTTGATAAAGAAGATGGTACCAAAGTCTTAATCTCTCCACAACAAGAAGCTGAAATTCCAAAAGGAAAATCAGGGTATGTTTCTGATCTCAAAGACAAATTATATGAAAAAGTAGAAGAAGCATCTTCTGTTCTACCAAATATTGGTCAAGGAATTTCAAGTCCGTATGTAAATCAAGAAAATGGTGAAATTGTTACTAAGCCTAGTGCTAGAGATGTAGTTTGTGATGCATTTGGTAAATGCAAAGAAAAAATTGCTAGTGCTTTGGGTAAAACCAAAGATAAGGTTTCAGAAAAAGCACATGAAACGGTTGATAAAGTTGATGAAGTTAAAGAAGGAGCAAAAGGGGCTGCTGAGAAAGTGAAAGAAAGTGTGAAAGATGCATATAGTGAAGCCACAGGTAAGGCAAAGGAGAAAGTTGATGAAGTTAAAGAAAAAACAAAGGATGTAATTGACACAACAAGGAGAAAAAAGGGTGAAGTGGAGAGAGAATTAGAGGAGAAATCAGAACAAGTGAAAGAATCAGTAAAAGAAGGTGTAAAAAAGGTTAAAAAAGAAGGGAAAAAGGAGTTGAAAGATATACTCGAGCGAGGACGAGAATTCTTCTATGATGTATTTGTGTATATTTTCTCACTGGAGAATTTGCGCACTGTGATGCGTTTGGTGCATTTTCTAGGCTTTGCTGTGGCTTATGGGATGTGTATTTGGGTAACGTTTGTTTCGAGTCATGTGTTGGCTAGAGCTTTGCCGAGGCAGCAATTTGCTTTGGTTCAGAGTAAGATTTACCCTGTGTATTTCAAGGCCATGGCTTATTGCGTTGGCGCAGCATTCCTCGGCCATTTGTTGAGCCAAAAACGTAGACTTTATGCGAGTTCGGCTGAAGCGGTTCAAGGTTTTAATCTTCTGGCTTCAATCGCTATGCTTTTGGTCAATTTGATCTACTTAGAGCCTCGAGCCACAAAGGTAATATTCCTTTTAATTTTACTTCTCTGTTTTTGTTTGTTTTATTTTATATATGATGGTGTTAAACTTGAAGAGAGAAAGAGACTAAGAGAGGACCTTTGACACGTAACAATTTATCATTAGAACTTGTACACACAAATTAACATGCCATGACATTTTTGAAGCTAGTTATAAAGAGCTTCACATTAAGAAGTTTAGGATTTAAGTTTTTATACTATATATATATATATATACACACACACACTAGTCAATAGTTGGTTCTTTAAATTTTTATCTCATATTACTAAAAAGGGCTGTCTGTGCCTTCGGGGAAGGGTCGCATGATTTAGACAGCTTATTCTAGTGCAAACTTCAAACATTGGTGACTGCTTTCGCCACTTGAACCCTTGAACTGACCAGGACCTTCAGAGATAATTTTACCGTTGCTCCAGGGTTATCTCATCTTTACTAATAGAACATGAGAAGTTTAAAGTTGGGGAGTTATTTAGATGGCATTTATGTTGGAGCAGATTACAAAGGAAAGGCCGGATTATTTTCTTAACCGCACATAGTCTTGTTTTAGATTTGTGATTCTTTTTGTTGATCTGCTATGGGATATTTGCAGGTGATGTTTGAGAGATTGAAGTTGGAGAAGGAAGAAGGGAGAGGCAGAGACATATTTAACGTTGAACCAAGCAGTAGAGGAGTGGATTCAGTGTTGGATCCTACAGGCACAAAGACAACTAGTCAGACAACGACAACGACAACAACAACCAGTAAACCTGCAGAAGTCTCTCCAGAGGTAGAAGCAGTGGTGAAGCCTCAAGTGGTCAGATTGAGTCAGAAACTAAAGAAGTTGAATTCATATTCATCTTTTCTTAATGTGCTGACACTTATGGCTCTCAGTCATCATCTTGTTTATCTTACTCAGTTGGTCGACGCCAGAAGCTGAAGCTTTTGATGCTTCATTCTCCTCTTAATATTAGCATATATAATCCTAATCAGATGGTTTACACTGTTTTTCTTTGTTACTATTTTGGTGGAGGTAACTGCCAGTGTGTAGATTGCTACTAGTGCTTTATAAGTAGTTTTTTCCTCTGACTTTTGTCTAGATATTGTTTTGCTCTGTTTGTTGTGCACAGCAATAGGAACTGAAGCTAACTACCTCCTTGTGGTACTCTTTCATTTTCGGTTATTCCTTGTAATGGCGCAGTTTAATGCTATACTCGAGGAGTTTTTTTTAACCAAATAGCCGCCAGCATTTAAAGTTTTTTTATGTTCTCATGCCATATCACATATACTCCTCGTAGTAGTGTATAGTTTGTCTTGCAGCTTGTTTGGATGGTTGTTACTGGAATAACATTTGTTTGGATTGTTTATTTAAAAATGGTTGTATTGTATTGTTAAATTCAATGTTCCGGAATAACTAAAAAGCCTCATTTTATGAAGTTATTTGGCGTGGTGAGATTATTTTTTATTTTTTTTTCAATTATGCCCTTACTTATTATTTTATAATTTAATTTTATTATTTAATTTTTATTTTATTTTAACTTCAAATTTCCAACCTATTGACATATTTTGTCTTCTTTCATTTTTTTAGGGGTGATCTGCCCCGTTCTTTTTATTCAAGTCTCAGTTTAATTCTTTGTCTCTTTTCATCGTTTTAATTTTTTATTTTTATTGTTGTTAATATTAGGTAACCTTCGTAAATTAGTAGAAAGAAGTTGCCTCAAATTATTTTTACGTCTAATTCTTGATAAATTTTATTTAAAATAATTGGGGGTATTTTAGTGAACTTATGTACCGTACGATACAGTTAAATCAAATAACAAAATGTTATTTAATAACATCAAACGATACAATCTATTCAAACGTTGTATTCATAAAACAATATAATAAATAAAGTATAATACAATATATTATAAAACGATGGGTAACAGTGATCTAAACATAGTGTTAGTTTTAAGTTATTTATTTCATCAATTATTTTGGGGATTGTATGAAATTTTTTGCACCGTCAATTTAGGTATATAGTCAAACTCATTTAAAAATCCTTTTAGTTTTAAAATTCACCCCCTAATAGGGATGCGAAATTATTCACCATCATTAGACTGAAACTATAGTTAATTGCCCTCGAGTATGGGTGTCCAACGGGACGGGACGGGACGATTTTAACGGGATGGGACGGGACGAGATTTAGGCGGGACGGTGGCGGGACGAAACGGGACGGGCCATACGGGACGAAACGGTCGTCCCGTCCCGTCCCGCCAACCAAACGGGACGGGACGGGACGGGGCGGGACGGGACGGGACGGGTCGCGGGAACGGGTTCGCGGGGCCTTAGTGTATTTTTTTAAAAAAAAAAAAAATCTAGTTTTTTGAAAATTACTATATTTTTAAAGTTTGCAACGGCTAGATTTTTGACTTATTTAATAAACTTAAATATTACTATGTTAGTATGTTAAAAAGAAAATTAGAAAACTAAGTAAAGAATTATAAAATATTAAAACAAAAGACTTGTAATGAAATAATCTAGTAAATATAAATTTATAATAGAGTTATAATTTATTTAATATAATTTCAAAGTATTAACTATTAAGTAACACCGACAAATCATAAAATAATTCATCTCTTAGAGCCATTTATTTTATTAATAGAACTTTCAAATCTCAAATACAAATACAATTCTTTTGAAGAGCACCTAATCTACGCAGCCACCTTCTAGGAAGGGTTCTGTTTGAACTAGGCCTCTTAGTAGCCAATTACAAATTATCATACTAATATTTGTAAGTTCCTATATAACTTCTTTGTAACTTATCAATAATATCTCTTGGACATTCTACTGGAATTGGCAATGTTGATTGATGTTCCATGAGCTCCATGTCATCATCGCTCCCAGTGGTAAGTATCTCGTTGTATTCTTCTTCCTCCCTAGTGGATAGTTTTTCAAAACCAAGATTTCTTCTTTCTGAATTAATCCAATCTCTGAATAAGACGGAAATCTCTAGACTGTCCTCCGCTAATGAATGTCTATGATCTCCAATTTGAAATCTTG
>NW_017673174.1:72271-140772 GCF_001879085.1 Nicotiana attenuata
AAAAAAAAAAACAGGCGGGACGGGACGGGACGCGGGACGGGACGGGACGCGGGACGAAACGGGACGGGACAAACGGGACGAAACGGGCGTCCCGTCCCGTCCCGTGTCCCGCGTAACATTGGCCCATCCCGTTGAATTTTTAGCGGGACGGGACGGGACCGGGACCGGGACGGGTCGCGGGACGGGACGGGCCGGCCCGTCCCGTTGGACAGCCATACCCTCGAGTATGAGTATCAGTAATTTTCAAAAGTGGTCCTTTGACTGGTACACGTCTGACCGACTAGTACTTCTGTAATTGTTTCGTGGCTGGAAATTTTTAAGAGGTTATTTTTAACAACCGTCCTTGAGCACTCTTTTATTTCTGATTTACCTACCCAAACACACTGCGCCCAANTTGTTAACTAAGTCCACCGCGTCGCATGTATGATTCGCGGGCGGTGTAGTTGAGTTTCCTTCTCAAAGTATGCTTTCCTTTATATCACGTTCGTTATGGTAGCCTATTGGCACATTGTAGCATCGTATGGGACTTTTGGTCATGTCGGGGTGGCTTATTGCCTGAGCAGTTCGTACTGGGTGAGACGAGATCGTAGGATTTAGGATCAGTGCAATCTGACTATATGAAGTACATTAAGGAGCTAAGACCATTATTTGGTTCAGAATGAGGTGATGGTTATTGTCAGGAGTATAGACCCAAATGATTGGTTGATTCAGCTGTTGATCATGAATTTCTGCACATCTCTTCCGCTGTGGCGGTATTGTAAGAGTTAGAGTAAGACCTGTGTATGTCATGGGGTGCAATGGGAGCATCAGATTCGGGGAATTTCGACTAAGTTGATCAGAAAATATTATTGTGGTCCGGTGAGTAAAATGATGCAAGGTGTGAATTCAGTAAAGTTATGCAGTCATGTTTGGGTACAGCGTGTAGTGATTGATACGGTGTTCGTATGTTGGAAACAGGCCTGACAGAGAATTCCGGATGTTGGAATTAGGCTCTAAGGCCTATCTGCTTGAATAAAAGGGAATATCTTCAGAACTAATCGAGCTAATGTGCTCAACTGAGTGGCGGTAGCACGAGAAGGTGCATGAGAAGTTAACCGGTGATTTCAGACTACTTCAGTGTAGTTCTCAGCACGTTCGAGGAAGAACGTATGTTTAAGTGGGAGAGAATGTAACGACCGACCGGTCGTTTTGAGTCCTAGCGCTCCGTTCAGTAGTCGGAGGCCATGAACAGCTTCATTTCAGGCATTATGACTTGTGCGCGTGGTCGGAATTGAATTTTGGGAAGTCCAGAGTGGATTTGGAAAGAGAATTCTCATTTCGGAAGCGTAAAGTTGAAAGAATGAACTAGGATTGGAATTCTAAGTAAACGACCTCGGAATCGGGATCTGAAGGTTCCAGCAGGTTCGTATGATGATTTCGGACTTGGGCATATGCCCGGTGCGGGTTTTGGATAACCCGGGAGCGTTTTGGCGCCTATGGTGGAAGTTAGCATTTTTTAAGAAATTTCTTAAGTTTGGCTTGAAGTGCATTTCAGTGTTATCGATGTCCGTTTGGGATTCTGAGTTTGAGAATAGCTCCATATGGTGATTCTGGAGTTGGGAGCGCAATCGGAAGTGAATTTGGAGGTCCGTAGGTCATTTTGGAGCCATTTGGCTAAAGATAGAAATTTGAAGGTTTTTGAGAAGTTTGACCGGAGGTGGACTTTTTGTATCGGGGCCGGAATCCGATTTCGGAAGTTGCAGTAGGTCCGTAATGTCAAATATGACTTGTACGCAAAATTTGAGGTCAATCGGATGTGATTTGACAGGTTTAAACATCGGAAATAGAAGTTTGAAATTTTGAAGTTCATTAAGTTTGGATTGGAGGTCGATTCATAATTTTTAGCGTTGAGGCCTCGAGCAAGTCCGTAGCGTGTTTTGGGATTGGTTGGTATGTTTGGTTGGGGTCCCGGGGGCCTCGGGTGGATTCCGGGTGGCTAACAGATCGAATTTGGAGTTTGAAGAAGGGCTGGAGCTGCTGCTTCTGATATTTCCGCTTCTGCGGATTTGGGACCGCAGAACCGGCCCCGCAGAAGCGAGGAAGAAGCCGCAGAAGCGGTTCGATGTGAAGCAGCCCAGGACCGCAGAAGCGGCCCTAGATCCGCAAAAGCGGAACCGTAGAAGCGGTGGGCCGTCAGCAGAAGCGAAATTGGGCTGGAGCCTAGTGTCCGCAGAAGCGGCTCTTTGTCCGCAAAAGCGGGACCGCGGAAGCGGAAATATTTCCGCAGAAGCGAAAATAGCTGGGGCAGAATGGTTGTTTTAAAGTCGGGATTTGGCCATTTCTCTCATATTCTACATGGCTTGGGCGATTTTTGGGGAGCTTCAAGAGGGGATTTTCGTCATCAACGTTAAGGTAAGTTATCCCCACCTATTTTGAGTTAAATACATCAACTATGTATGGATTTGAGCATTTAAATTAGTATAAATTTGAGGTTTTGGTGGAAAATCTAGAAAATTAGTAAACCTGGAATTTAGCCACGATATTGAGTATGGAATTTAGTGAAAATTATATATTTGAGTTCCTAAGGTCATGGGTAATCTTTATCTTCAAAAAATTTCGGATTCCGGGCACGTGGGCCCGAGGGCGTTTTGGTCAACTTTTCGATCGGAGTTAGGAATTGCTATAAATTAGATTGTAACGAATATTTGAGCATATATTAATGGATTTGCGTAACCGTTGGCTAGTTTTGGAGCGTGGTGCATCAACTAGAGTCTTCGGAAGGGCGTGGAATGCCGGTTGTGGATCTTCGGAGCGAGGTGAGTCTCCTTTCTAACCTTGTAAGAGGGAATTGTCCCCATAGGTGAAATAATTGATTATGTGCTCCTATTTGTGGGGGCTACGTACGCACGAGGTGACGAGAGTCCGTGCGTAGCTACTATTATGCTATTGTCCGGGTAGTTAGGACCCAAAAGCATGCTATACTTGGATTAGTTGTAAGCTCATTGATGCTTGGATTGTTTAGATCGCATTGAATTAGTAAATGAATTTCAAAAAGGATTAAACTTTAATCTCTTAAATTGTTAAAAAGAGGACTGGCTTTTAATTGGACAAATGCTCCCTGATAAATCCTTAATTGGCTATTTGAGCATGTATTTTTTTTGTGAACCTGCGTCGCATGATTGATTTGCGAGCAGGGTGATTGTTTATTTCATGTTGACCGCGTCGCATGGATAGTTCGCGAGCGGGGTAATATATGCATCTATGGTTCGAGCCGTTCGACCCTCGGCAGTGCACAGTTTACATTTCTGTTGGAGCGGGCCGTCAACCTCGGCATGATTTGCGCATGATATATTGTCTCTTGAGAATTTTTAACTGTGAAATTGCCCTTCGTGGCTTGATTTAAATTGATAAGATAATGAAAAGTAAACCTTGGAAATCCTTGATTATTTGTTGAATGTGTTTACCTGTTTTCTGGCTTCGTGAATTAGGACTGCTATATAAATCCATGATTTCCTCACATTCTTAGTATATTGTCAATTGACCTCTAGTAAGTGTCGAAGTTGACCATCTCGTCTCTACTTCTTCGAGATTAGACGGGATACTCATTGAGTACACGTTGTCTACATACTCATACTACACTTCTGTGCATTTTTGTTGCACATGTATATTTATCTCTAGCAGCCTACTGGGCGTAGCAGCACGGATGATTCGGGGACTAGGTGAGTTGCATTATTCGAGGCGGCCCGCAGCTAGTAAAGTCCCTTCCAGTAAATTGTATTTTCTTTCTGTCCACTGTATTCCGGACGGATGTTGTATTGTATTCTATTTCCTTATGAGTAGATGCTCATGCACTTGTGACACCGGGTTCTGGGATGGTTTTTAAATATTTTTGTATTGATTGCTAGTATTTAATTTGAATTGAAGCGGTTATCTTTTTACTTATGAAATTTAAAGGAAAATCTTGGTTTTCAAAATTGTTAAAATTGGAGTTTAATTAAGTATTTGGTTGGCTTGCCTGACAGCGGTGTCCGCGTCATCACGACCCTTAATGGATTTGGGGAAACTACACTATATGCCTACACAAGTCAAATTATTTACCCGTTTTTGCCATCTTTAAACTATTTATTATTTTTACCTATAGGCTCTAAATTTATTACGCCTGCCCATTCCTCTTTCCCCATGTTTTCTCCTTGATTTAATAGTAAGGGTCCGATGTAAATGCAATGCTCTTCGTATAACATTCTACTCTTTCATTATGCAATCATTTACCTGTAAAAAGGAAGTTTAGTGTAACTATTTTATTTTATCTTTATTTTTTAAAATTAAAAGGAGTTTATTTCTACAATATGCAAAATCATGACACTTATAAATTAGTTATGTAAATAATTTTTTTATGATAAATATCGTTAGTAACCTAATAAAATTATAATAAACATAAGTTATATAACAAACAAATAGTATGTTAATAGATTAGAATATTTTTATGTTATTACTAATGTATATAACTTAAATCGACAAATAAAAAATCTCTTAAACTTCAATAATGAATCAACTATGATTCTAGTATTGCTAATACATGAAATGGTGATGCCTTGCTAGTTATATCTTAGAATATATTTTTAAATTTTGGGTTAAAATTGAGTTGACCTAGCTATGGGTGTCCAACGGGACGGGACGATTTTAACGGGACGGGACGGGACGGGACGAGATTTAGGCGGGACGTTGGCGGGACGGGACGAAACGGGACGGGACAAAAGGGACGAAACGGTCGTCCCGTCCCGTCCCGCCAACCAAACGGGACGGGACGGGACGGGGCGGGACGGGACGGGATGGGTCGCGGGACGGGTTCGCGGGCCTTAGTGTATTTTTAAAAAAAAAATTCTAGTTTTTTGAAAATTGCTATGTTTTTAAAGTTTGCAACGGCTAGATTTTTGACTTATTTAATAAACTTAAATATTACTATGTTAGTATGTTAAAAAGAAAATTAGAAAACTAAGTAAAGAATTATAAAATATTAAAACAAAAGACTTGTAATGAAATAATCTAGTAAATATAAATTTATAATAGAGTTATAATTTATTTAATATAATTTCAAAGTATTAACTATTAAGTAACACCGACAAATCATAAAAATAATTCATCTCTTAGAGCCATTTATTTTATTAATAGAACTTTCAAATCAATTCTTTTGAAGAGCACCTAATCTACGCAGCCACCTTCTAGGAAGGGTTCTGTTTGAACTAGGCCTCTTAGTAGCCAATTACAAATTATCATACTAATATTTGTAAGCTCCTATATAACTTCTTTGTAACTTATCAATAATATCTCTTGGACATTCTACTGGAATTGGCAATGTTGATTGATGTTCCATGAGCTCCATGCCATCATCGCTCCCAGTGGTAAGTATCTCGTTGTATTCTTCTTCCTCCCTAGTGGATAGTTTTTCAAAACCAAGATTTCTTCTTTCTGAATTAATCCAATCTCTGAATAAGACGGAAATCTCTAGACTGTCCTCCGCTAATGAATGTCTATGATCTCCAATTTGAAATCTTGCCGCGCTAAATGCACTCTCCGATGCTACTGATGATGATTGAATAGCCAGGATATCTCGGGCCATAATTGAAAGTGTTGGAAAAGCCTTGCCACGCTCCCTCCACCATGACAAAAGTTGTTCCTTGCCTTCTTCGTCTTTAATATTTTCCAATCCTTGATTAAGATAAGAATCAAGTTCATCATCAATAGAGGAATCAAAACCTGTTATATCATCCATATCTTCCCATAAAACTTCTGCTCCAGACTTAGAAGTAGAAGGAGCAGTTTCAGTACTAGTTGTATCCATAGATTTATATTTATCAAACATTGATCTAGCATAAAAATATATGCTAGCTTGGCAGTTTTCGAGAGATGGTTCTTCATGTTCTTGAATTTCTAAATTCTCATAAATTTTACGAACAAGACCCTTTGCACCTCTTAGTTTTAAAGATGGGTTAAGTAGTGTAGAAATTAAATAAACTTCGGGAATAGGGAAAAAATACTTTTTAAATTTTAAAATCATTTCTTTAATGGCTGGTGCATAAGTTGGATTTTTTTTATACTTACCAAATACAACAGAAATTCCACAAACATACCATAATATTTGTGTAATAGTAGGATAATATATACCAGAAAATTGTTTTGTAGCATAATAAAATTTTTCTAAAAATTTAGTAAGCTCTCTAATTTCATCCCAATCAGAATCAACAATTTGATCAACAGGGTAAGCATTATGCATATTAAATACTTTTTGGATGGGCACCCGATAATCATAAGCAACTTTAAGCATTTCATAAGTAGAATTCCACCTAGTACAAACATCTTTTGGAACTTTTCTAAATGGAAGGCCAGCACTAGCACATTGTTGAGCAAATTCACGAATTCTACTTTGTTTATGAGCACGAAAAATATAGCCACAAGCATGTTGTATTTTACTACAAGCATCAGAAAATAAATTAAGACCATCTTTTACAACCAAGTTAAAAATATGGCATGCACATCTAACATGAAAAATTGTTGGATTAATTGGAAAAAGTCTAGATTTTAAGCTATTTGCCGCGGTTGTGTTAGCAGAAGCATTATCTAAGGTGATAGTTAGAACTTTATTAATAAGCCCATAAAAATCAAGTATTTGTAGAACAGTAGTTGCAATATATGCTCCAGTGTGTTTAGAATCAACAAATTTATAACCAATAATACGTTTTTGCAAGTTCCAGTGATGATCAACCCAATGACACGTAACAGTTAAATAATCACAACCATTAGGACTACGACCTATATCAGATGTGATGGACACTTTACAATCCAAGTGATAAAATACACAACGAATATATTGAAGATATTCAGTCTGAAATTTAAAAACATCATTTCTAACCGTGGTCTTGGGAAAACCTTGAAAAGCAGGGTTATACATTTCTTGAATATAATGCACAAAAGCAGGGTGAGAAGGAAAAGTAAAAGGTAAGCCACAGACCGCCACCATTTTTGCTAAGTTCTCACGATCTCTATCTTTGTTATATTTGTGTAAAATATGACCGGAAGCAGGGTCAAGTTGTTGTTGAATTTGGTTAGAACCAGATCCACTAGGAGTGCCAGTACTAATGGTAGGATCTATAATTTTTCCGGCTTCTATGTTAGCTTTTATCCATAAATCTTTGTGAGCACTTCTCAAGTGTCTAGTTAACCCCCCCGTCCCACCACTTAATGAGTGTGCAAATTGTTGCTTACATTTTTCACAGATAGCACGATGATTTACTTTATCATGTTTAAAAAAATTCCATACAAGTGATGTTTTGGGACGTTCAACCTTAGTCTTACCCCTTACAGGGGGTACAGGGGGTAAAGCTCCAGACTGAGATTGACTCTGAGTTGGAGCTTGTGTTGCGGGACTAGTGGGTGTTTCGTCTAATTCTTCTTCCTCATTTTCTTCATCCTCATTTTCTTCATCCTGAAAAAAAATATCGTTGCCAAATTGTCTTTGTAAAGTTTCATGATCTAATTGTTCTCCGACATGAACATCATAAAATGTGGGGGGTTGGAAAATGAAGTTTCATCAACATGAGTCATTTCATCAATATTCGTTCGAACACTAGGGGATATAGGAGAAGGGTTAGGATTAGGATTACTACTACTTTCACCTTTACTACTTTTTTTATTACTTTTTTTAAACATACCAAATACATTTTTAGGTGCCATTTTTTAAATACGAAACTAAATTTAAAAAGCTAACACAAATATTGCACACAAAAATGAAATACGAAAATATAACACGTAAAGTAAACACAAAAATTAAGCACTAAAATGATACGCAAAAATTATATATTAAAATTAGGAGATGGAACGAGTGCACCGTGATTAAATATTGAAACTTGAAGAAATTGCCCGAAATATTGCTCCAAATACTTGACGAATTAATTTGAAGCTTGAAAGTTGCTCCAAAAAATTTGCCCAAATACTTGAAAGTATGAAGTAAGATATCATGATAGTAACAAATATTGATGAGAATAATATAGAATATTAGAATGTAAAGAGATTTGAGAGAGAAGATTGATTTTTGTGAAAAAAAATGAAGAAGAAAGGGGGTATTTATAGTAGAAAAATAAGGCCAAAGTGACAAATATTAAAGTTAGGGGTTAATTTAAAAGTTTGGGGGGAGAGGGGGGGGGGTGTGGGGGTGTTTGGGGTGTGGGGCCTTTTGGACCGTTGGCAACGGCCAATTTAGCAATTTAAGCCGTTGGCCAACGGCTAGTTTTTTAATTAAAAAAAAACAGGCGGGACGGGACGGGACGCGGGACGGGACGGGACGCGGGACGGGACGGGACGGGACGCGGGACGAAACGGGACGGGACAAACGGGACGAAACGGGCGTCCCGTCCCGTCCCGTGTCCCGCGTAACATTGGCCCATCCCGTTGAATTTTTAGCGGGACGGGACGGGACCGGGACCGGGACGGGTCGCGGGACGGGACGGGCCGGCCCGTCCCGTTGGACAGCCATACCCTCGAGTATGAGTATCAGTAATTTTACAAAAGTGGTCCTTTGACTGGTACACGTCTGACCGACTAGTACTTCTGTAATTGTTTCGTGGCTGGAAATTTTTAAGAGGTTATTTTTAACAACCGTCCTTGAGCACTCTTTATTTCTGATTTACCTACCCAAACACACTGCGCCCAACATTTATGCTTATGTGAAGGTAGGGGTGGGCGTTCGGGCGATTGCATATGAAATTTTGGTTTGAATTTTCTGTTTTCGGATTGACGAAATGACAATTTAAATTCAATCCAAATAAGTTCGGATTGGATCGGATTTTTTAAGTTCGGTTTCGGATTAATCGGTTTGGATATTTTGGATTTTCGGTTTTGAGCTTATAAGTTGACATGTCTTTTTTTTTTTTACAAAAATGAATATCCAAATGAAATACTCATATTAACTTGACTGAAAAGTTCTTTATTCTCACCGCAATCATCCAAATGAAATATTAAAGTAATGAAATTATTATATTAAAAAAAATAAAATAGAGACGTTAATACGACATATTAGAAGTAGAAATAGTAAAACCATGTCAAAATAGAAAGTATTCTCATAATAACTTAGTAATTAATATTGAATATATATGATAATATCTAATGAGTAGGGTATTGAACTTATTACTATTGACATTTGGATAATGGACTAAATATAAAGTATAAGAATTTCGAATTTTCGGATATCCAAAAATTCAAAGTACAAAATTCAATATCCAATCCGGAATCCAAAAATTTTAAAAATTAAATCCAAAATCTAATCCGTAATTCGAAAATTCAAACCAAAAATTCAAGAAATTCGGATTTTGGTTTGGATTTCGGGTTTGCCCAAAGTATGCTCACCCCTATGTGAAGGAAAAAAGGTTTTTATGTTATTTTTTTTTATATAGTTGTTAGTCTTAGCTTACCTTGGAGATTTGGGATGACTTTAAAAGTATTCGTGTTCTTGTTCCTTGAGATGAGAAACTAAAAGAGATCCCCTATTTGGATGTACTTAACTACCTATAGCTTCTAGGGAAACGCTCTGTAGAGCCCAAAGTGCGCCCAATGGTCCATGTCATAAGCAGGAGCGGCTTAAGGGTGACCTAAAGTCACAGTTTGACGTGAGATCTAAATTTTTTTTAAAAAAATTGTTAATAATTTTTTTTATAATCAATTTTCTCTATTAATTTTTTTCAATTAATAATAAAGCCAATCAATTTAATTTATCTTGAGACATTGTTAATCTCAGGTAAAATTTTATCAATTAAAATCTTGAAAATTTCTTTTCTTTTAAGCAACTGTTATAGAAAAATTCTACTTTTGTATGAAAAGTACTAAATATTTTTTTAAATACCTATAAACCTATTATTTTAAAAAAAAAAAAAAAAAAGGGGTGCACAAAAATTTGGGACCTAAGACAAAAGTCGGAATAATGTTATAGCCGGCCCTGACCATAAGGCTTTCGTTGCTGGGTTTAAAGCTACTTGTTTTCCCAAATTAACAAGACGATCATAAAATTTTGTAGAGAACTCTAGATGACGATGTTGATAAAATTTTGGCTAGTTTTTATATTTTATACTTTTGGAACCCGCATAATCGAGTGCGAGTTTAAATGGTTTCAACGCATAAATGAATAGCTTGGTTACACTTGTTAGACGTATCTCAATAGACTTCTAACATAATCAATTGCCACGATCCAAATTTTCCTCTGTTGGGTATCGTGATAGCACCTAGTCTTAGGGGCTAGGTAAGCCTAACATTAACTGAAATAACAACAATATTTAACTAACATCTGACAATTTCGAAATAGAAATCTCTATACAAATTTATAATCTCAAAACCGGTAGTACAGGTCATAAGCTCTATTGAGTTTGCTAGAAAACCTCTAATTACAGCTGTTTCGAAATAAGGATAAACAGTGTAAATACAATCATCAAAAGGTGACTCTAAAGCCTGCGAACGCCGTAGCAGGTTTACCTTGAGTCTCCGCAGCAAGATCCGTACAGCTAGCTAACGATCGACTAACTCCGAAATACTTGGATCTGCATAAAAAATATGCAGAAGCATAGTATGAGTACACCACAGCGGTACCCAATAAGTATCAAGACTAACCTCGGTGGAGTAGTGACGAGGAACATTCAAGACACCTACTGGACTAGATAACCTGAACAAGTATAAGTGGAGAACTAACAGAGTATGATATCTCTATAAAACTACACATAATGACAAAAATGATACAGTGCTTACAATAACAAACAGAAGTAACAATTAGCAGTGAAGCACAACAAGTAATAACACAGTAGAATAAGCTGATCACAGTCTGAATCCGATGAAAACAGATAAAGGAAGGACAAGTAGCAACTCGACAAGAATAACCGTTTTCACACCAGGTTTATTCAATAGTCTCCACGAGGTACCATACCTCAAAATATTCACAAGTCACGGGTCCCACTTTGTAAACCCTAAACACTTGGCATCTTGTGCCCTCATTTCAACTAATAACTGCACGGACGACTCATGTGCCAATAGAACCATTCTCACATAGAAGGCAAGTAGACGAGGGTGTGTATAAATACTCAATAATATTGGGAACCATCTTCTTAAATCGATAGGAGTGATTAACTGCATATATGCTTGTGCAAGTGTTCTAACATAGTTCAGGCCAACCAGTGAGCGTAGAGAAAATGAACAGCATGTAAGAATGTTCCCCACAATTTTTTACAAGGTAAAACTCACACAGGTAGGTACGCCACTACACAAACATCAACAATAAGAATGCCCCTAGGCCATCACAAGTCATTACAGATCAATCCCTGACATAGCCCACCTTGTCTCGCCACGTGCGCAATAATAAAGTAAATAACCGCCTTGTCTCTCCACACGTGCATAATAATATTCTCCCCTTGTCTCGCCACATGTGCATAATAATATTCCCACCTTGTCTCGCCACATGCGCAACCCACATATATAGCTCGCCTTGTCACGCCGCATGTGCACATATCAATAGTAACAATAGTATAGCAGAAACCTCGTGCAACACAAGAACAACCGTACGGCAGAAACCTCGTGCAACACAACAACAACCGCACGGCAGAAACCTCGTGCATCACAATAACAATCGCACGGCAGAATTTTCGTGCATCACAACACTGGGTACAACAGCAACAATGACAATAACATAAGAGTACGGCAAGTAAATCAACTCAAGAGCTTTCGATCACAAAGAAAAGGTAGAACTAGTTCACAAAGAATAAACACAATAGAAAGTACTAGTCATAACAAGAATAGCTCCACAAGGGAGAAATAATATGTAACAACGATCCTACAAAGTACAGTTCAACAACAAGGGAGATAACACGAGTCAATAATTCCAAATAAGGATAAGTCAACTAAGATATAGGATAACTAAAATTCTTTTAAGGTTGAGCAATCACGAAAGAATACAACAAATTCAATTAAGGGTAAGCAATGGAAAGATAATCATAACCTCAATTAAGGATGAACAATTACAGAAGAGATAATTATAATTTCAATTAAGGAGAAGTGATTAGGGAGGGATAGCATGACAATAGAAGAGGTAACAACTTCAGTTAAGGCATATAAGAGTCAAATAAGCAATAAGGGTGGATCATGAAGCAATTAATTTTTATTAAAACACGTAAAGGTGAAACTAGTAAATAGGGAACTCAATCATATAGTAAAACAACTTCATACCTAGTGAACATAAAG
Organism: Nicotiana attenuata; assembly: GCF_001879085.1. Lineage (NCBI taxonomy): Eukaryota > Viridiplantae > Streptophyta > Magnoliopsida > Solanales > Solanaceae > Nicotiana > Nicotiana attenuata. The sequence continues at coordinate 84,515 of NW_017673174.1, forward strand.
ACCTAAGAGCCCTAAAAGGTTAACTTTCCACAAATAATCTCGGGCACATACTCGTCACCTCGCGTACCGGACTTTACATGATACAATTAGCATAAAAGACTCAAATCCTAAGGGGTAGTTCCCCCACACGAAGTTAGGCAAGATACTTACCTTAAAGAAGATAAAATGCTACTCTAATATGAATTTCTCGAGTGAAATAACCTCCAGACGGTTCAAATCTAGCCAAAATAACTTCAAAGCATAAAAAAACTCATAAGGAACTATTCCCGATAATAAAGCTTCAATCTTTATCAAAAACTAAAAATCAACCCAAAAGTCGACCCCTGGGCCCGTACCTCGGAACCCGACATATATCACAAAATCCGAACATCCATTCCGGCACGAGTTCAACCATACCAAAATTATCAAATTCCGATACCAATTCATCCCTCAAATCATCATTTTACAAATATATTGAAAGTTTTCTTCAAAATCCCCATTTTTTCTCAACTCAAAACACTAATTAAATGATAAAAATAATGATAGAATCATGGAATATAATAAATTCTAGGTGAAGAACACTTACCCAATTGATTTGGTTGAAAAACCCACAAAGAATCGCCCAAAACCGAGCTCTAGAACTCCAAAAATGTTAAAAATGGCTAACCCACAAAATAGAGTACTTTTATTTTCTGTCCAGGTATTTGTACATTGCGATCGCAGAAATGCAATTGCGATCGCGAAGAGGAGTTCATGACTGCCACAGAATTGCACTACGCGATCGCGAGTAAGTCAATGTGATCGCAGAGAAGAAATGGTACTGCCCCACAAAAGTACTATGCGAATGGAAGATCGGTGGATGTGAACGCGGAGAAGAGAAAGGCACAAGTCCGCGATCGCGGACTGATCAGTGCGAACACGAAGAGGAAAATGGTCAGCTCACCAAACAAGCCTTAGCGATCGCATAGAAGAGGACACCAGATATCAGCACAACTATACCAAACAATGAGAAAATGGCCTGTAGCCCATCCGAAACACACCCGAGGCCTGCGGGACCTCAAACAAATATACCAACACATCCTAAAACACGATACGAACTTAGTCGAGGCTGCAACTCGCATCAAACAATGTCGAAATTACGAATCGCACCATGAATCGAACTCATGAACTTTCAAATCTTCCAACTTCTAAAACTCGCGCCGAAACCTATCAAATCAATCCGGAATGACGTCAAATTTTGCAGGCAAGTCCCAAATGACATAACGGAGTTTTTCCAACTCTCGGAATTGCATTCCGACCCCGATATCACCAAAGTTAACTCTTTTTCAAATCTCTGAACCTTCCAAAACTTCAACTTTTCCAACTTTCGCCGAAATGCTTCAAATTACCCTGCGGACCTCCAAACCCAAATTCGGAAGCTGTAGGAATCATCAAAATGCCATTTCGAAGTCGTATACACCAAAGTCAAATTCCGATCAACTCTTACTACTTAAGCTTCTAAAACAGAAATTCTTCTTCCAAATTGACTCTATATCATCCGATAATTGAACTCTGCCACGCACGCAAGTCATAACACGATATATGAAGCTGCTCGAGACCTTATGCCACCGAACAAGACTTTAATTCTAAAAATGACCGGCCGGATCGTTACATCCTCCCTCTCTTAAACAAAGGTTCATCCTCGAACGTGCCAAGGATCGTCCTAAAGTCTTCAAATCACTGAATGCATTCATCCTGCATACACTCGCGGGTGACCCTGCGTCACCGCAATCCACATAAGCCTGACGACACCATCTCAACTGCAACTTATCCCTTCTACCAATACCATTAAGCCTCAGAGCCGAGATTTTTACCATCTGTTCATCTCCAAAAGACCCGATTCCTACCTCCACACTCGGTATCGGCCTTAACAAGCTCCAACAACTTATGCCTACACCCACAAGGTACAACCACACAACGTAACACATCATATATATGCCCATAACAACATCCCCGATCACAATAGCTGTCCGTAATCAAATCCAGCACCGACAATTAGCCTCATATCCTTTAGAATCCTGTTTTAAACCTCCACAACACTGACAATGATGCAAGAAACACAAAGGCCTCATAACTATTCACTTGAATCAACAAGTCACATCTAACGCCACCGGGCACACACCACGCAAGCTAAGACTCAATAAGCACAGCACGAAAATGACTGAATATGTAAGGAGAAACACATAGGAGAAATATCAGACAAGCCCGACAGTCACAACTTCTGATCAGTACCATTCTACGAATCAATTTACAAGGAAGAATCAAAGTGTATGAACAAATCACAAGGACCTCCTCCTGATATAACTTCCACCGTGGCACGTAGTCCGGTTCAAACACATGAAATCACATGAAACTGCGGGGGTCTCACCTTCAACTCTAAATCACAAGTAGAATACACGTCATACCAACCGAAACCTTCCACTAATAAAATCCCACCAATGAAATCACAAAACTACTGAGCTCTCACCCCCGGTAGAGCATCTAAATCACAAATTGTAACCAAATCACTTAGAAATCACATCAAAACCTACCGTAATGGGCAACAGGAATTCACTTCTAGTATCGTAACCCTTAATAATGAATAAAAACAAAACGATAGACACGGGCTACAATTATAGAATCTCCCAAAAAAGGTAAACACATAAGAAAAGTACTAATCATGAAACTCACCCATAGGTGAAGCAAAAAAATAGGGGGACTCACCCAGATAAGTAGAACCGAAACAAAATATGAATGAGGCTCCTCCATAATAAATCGAAACCATACCTGTACGACATCATCTGATGCAGCAGCCTCAAACCTACTATAGGAAACACATCAACAGGTCGGGCCTTCCCCTCTTAGGCGCCCTCTACTCGCCTGAATACCCCGCTTTGATACATTTGTCCGGAGTCTGGGACAATCTCTCACCATGTGGCTAGAATCTCCACACTCGAAGCAACCTCTCTACTGACGTGGCTGTGGAAACTGAGCGATACGAGTGCTCTGAGACCCATGACCACCTGAAACACCGTGCGAAGCCTGAAGTGCAAACTGAACTGGCTGACCCACAAAACCTCTACCATGACGTACCCTGCCTCCAAAGTAAGGACCGGTGGATCTCTCCGGTCTTCGAGGCCTCTTAGCCTCCCTATCCTCTCTCTCCTGACCTCTCTCTCCTGGCCCGCCTGTCCTCTCTCTCCTGGTCACACATGCCCTCTAATCGACGAGCGACCTCTACCACCTGCTGAAATGAGACATCCGACTCCAACTCTCGAGCCATGATAAATCAAATATCATTTCTAATCCCCTCAATAAACCTACAGACTCGCTCTTTAACTGTAGCGACCAAAGCAGGTGCATGTCTTGCCAAATCAATAAATCTAACGGCATACTCTGACACTAACATAGTGCCTTGGCGCAGCTACTCAAACTCTGCGCGTCATGCATCCCGAAGGGACTGAGGAACAAACTCTCTTAGGAACATCTCTAAAAACTGAGCCCATGAAAGTGAAGCTACATCGGCCGGAATACCCAACTCATACACTCGCCACCACTGATAAGCCACTCCCCTAAGCTGGAACGTAGTAAAAGCAACCCCACTCGTCTCCAAAATACCCATAGTGCGCAGAATGTGATGGCACTTCTCTAGAAAGACTTGTGCACCCTCTAAAGCCAAACCACTAAAAGTAGGAGGGTCATACTTCTTGAACCTTGCAAGTTTAAGCTACTCTTCCTCAGATGTTGCTGCCCTAACCACGGGCTAAACTGGAACCACAAGTTGCGCCGCTGTGATACCTGGAACCTGACCAACGGGAACGTGCTGCTCTAGAGTACGAGCGGCGGGAGTCTAGGCTCCTCCCCCAGTCTGTGAAGTCGCTGGTTCAACCGGAATCAACCCCGCCTGAGCCAATGTACCAAACATGTTCAGGAATTATGCTAATGTCTACTGAAGTCTGAGGGTAACAGCTGTCGCGCCCCCTTTTTCCTCGCGGAGTCCGGGTTTCGACATTCATTGGGAACAACTCATTTCCTTTCGGGAATTGGGTATTTGAATTTGAAGAGTCGCCACCTAACTGATTAAGGTGCGTTAGGGCACCTAAAACAAGTAACTCATAAAATCGGTTTGCATTTCGAGAGATTGGGTAAGGGCTCGAAATAACCTTGAGGGGAAGGTATTAGGCACCCCTCACGGTCCACAACGTTGGGTCCCGGTCGAACTCAAATTATGTGAATTAGTCTTGTAAACAGATAAAGCAAATTAGACAAACTGGTATTACATTTAAAAACAAAGAGGTAAAAGGGGTCCTAGGTTTTTTAGCCTACAGGATCACATCTGTACAATACCCGGTAAACCTTCATCAACTAGAGGGGTTACACGTGGCATTAGCGCACATGTCATCATATCCTTTTACTACCCATTTACCCTCCCCTTAGTGGTTATATAAGCGTTTTTAATTGAATGAACTCTATGAGTGCATTACCCGTCCCTTCCTTGTGGCCCTGGAGGTATTTAGGACCTCTAATTTAGGCAGTTCTAGACTTTCCTAAGGTACTTAAAGGAGAAAAATCTAGGCGACAAGCAAGAACAATTAGAAAATTCACATAAAGGCAATTAAAGGCTCACTTTGACCTCCTCACATAAGCAGATAATAGCACGTCTCAAACAGCAGGATTTCAGATATCTCAAAGGATCCTAGAGCAGAATATCTAGGTGAGCATGATAAATGGAATATGCAACATTGTGTTAATTGAAGAAATAAAGGCCTAATCAGTTTGCCTACTGATTTTTAAGAGGCTTGCTGAATCTGGATAATTAACAAAAGTACAGTTTGACAATTTGCAGGATTTTAATCGCCCTAGAGGCTTGCCTAGGCGTGTATCAATGATGTCCTATGCACATGATATCTAATTAATCGGAAGTACAATAAACCAGTAAAACCATTCTAAACAAGCAGTTTGGATCATTAGATCCTATAGGCATGCTGTCTAGATATGAGGATTGATTTTAGACCATGGTAGTTAAACGCAGTGGTTAGTTTTAAAACCTCATTGGCATTCGAAGACTGATTTTAGACTTACAAGCAAAATGTCCAGAATGCAAGATTGATTTTACCCTATAAGCATGGTTTCTAAATGTTGAATATGCTGAAATCCTATTTAGCATGACTCCCAAATGCAGAAATTAATTTTTAACCTATAGACATGATATCTAAAAGTGCAAGATTGATTTTTAAACCTATAGGCATGGTATCTAGAATGCATGCAAGTAGACAAACAGCACAATGATATGATTTCTGATTGTAGAAGTGGATTTGAACCCTATAGTCATGATATCTAGGATGCACACAAGTGATGAACATTGCAATGTCCTATAGGCACGGTTTCTAGAATGCAAACACTGATTTTAAAACCTATAGGCATGATATCTACTCATTCCCAACAAAAATACATATAATAATCCCTCCCAGTTTTACTAATTTCCCCAATATCTGTTCACAAAGAAATTAATATTACAAGCCAAATGTAAATAAATTACAGGAATGATAATAGTATACTATAAGGAGCCTGGATAGGCCCAAAGCAAAACCTGGGGAACCAGGCCTTCAAACAGTCTCAAATGCCACATCTCATAGTGCCAGGGAGGGTATCTTAGTGTGTCAAAGTTCCCAAGGGCCTCAGGGACCCAGGGCAGTGCTCACACCAAGGCCCCCTTTAAAGATCAACAGCTTGTGCAGTGTGGAATAGCCAGCCCCAGTGTGTCAAAGTGCAGAGGGGTCTCATGGACTCCAAAGCAATGCTCACACTAGAGGGGCAGGACCCTAGATGTTCTAAGAATTTGAAGTGGATAGTGATTTACAAGAGTAGTTTTGAGAAAAAGCAGTTTTAGACTTTCAGGAAACCAGAAGCAAACAGAGTCATTCAATTCCCGGAACTTAGGCAAAGGTTCCAGCAAACAAACAGCATTCAGAAATAGGATTACTTAAGTTAGCTATTACTAAGTGACCAAACACAAGGAGGACATGCTGAGGATCAAACAGCCATACACAAAAGGGAAGCAGGGATTGGGGAGTAGTGTTGGCCAGGAGTCTGTGAACATTTAGAACAAAATAGGCTAGTGGGAAGTAACAGACATAGATCCAATTTAGACATGAATAAACATGCAAATTTGCATGCTATTGTAGAAACCCATAATTCTAATTAAAAAAAAAAGAAGTAAACATGCTATTGTAGTAAACACATGTATTGGGCAGCAGTAGGCATGCTAGTGTAATAAACACATAGATTGAACATTAATAGACATGCTGGGAAACAAATAGTTAGACATGCTGTTGAACATACAGATTGAACAGAAGTAACCACATAGACTAGACAGAAGCAATCATGTTAGTAAATACATGGATTAAACAGAAGTAGACATGCTAGTAAACACATAGATTAAACAGAAGTAGACATGCTAGTAAATACATATTTCAATTGAATAGCAGTAGTGGAGGCATACCAGTTGAAAATTTGCAGTAGGAGAGTAAAGTAAATAGGATCCAAGATCTAGTCTTGGCTTCCAGCCGACTAGATAGTGCAACAGACAAGTAGCAGTAGATTGCAATAGAGAGAGAGCAAGAATTTTTAAGTATTTTCCTTAGGTCTGTGTGTGTGTGTTTGAAAACAGAATCATGTATTTATAGGAGTCGAGTAGTGTAAAGTAAATATGGCAAGGAAGCTTAATATTGTAAATAAAGTAAGGGAAGCAATCAAATAATCAATTAAGCTTGACAGGACAGAAAATCGGGGAATTATACCCATAAATAACTCGGATTGAGTTTCAAATAAGGCAAGAAGTGAGTCTAACGGCCAATTAAGGTTACAACCCATAAATCAAGCAATCAATCACACAAATAAGGTAACCTGAGCAATTAGAGGCCATTCTGGGGTCAAACAACCCCTAAATAGGCAAGAGACGTTAATTAGGAATCTCATGATTAAGGAAAGCAAGCAGAAATTCAGTAAATTATTTTAGCAAAACATGAAACCCTAGATAATTGAGTCAGTCAGTCAATTATTCTAAATAATAACGGACAAAAATGTTGAAGCGAACAACGAACAGTCAAACAATCAAGCCTGGAACATAGTCATTACAAAAAGATTAAACATAAACATGAGAAATTTCAGAAAACCCTTTGCAAAAATAGACGAAGCAGAAACCCTAATTTTGAAAAATACTTAGAGTTGATTAACAGTAGGGAATCAAAAAATTCTTAAGGAAACGGTCATGGAAACTTGAAAACACTTCAGATACACAGAGATTCGACCAACAAATAACAAGGAAACCAAAACCCTAAAGTAACACAGTGCTAAAAATCGATTAACAACAAGAAACAAGATATCTTTAAGGAAAAGTCATTGACGAACTCCGAATCATTCCAGATCTACAAAGATCTGGACGGATTCAGTTCAAAGATTAGGGTTTTGAGGAAAAGGGGAGGGGTAAAGAGAATCTGGCTTTGAACAAGAGATTTGAACCATAAACATCGAGATAGTAGCACTCACAAATGGAGGTAACCATAGACGGACTCTTAAAGAGTCTCGAACAAGATCTGGGCTAGATCTTTTGGGATTCCTTTCATATAATAGCAAAGTCAAATAACCAGAAGAAGTAGGAGACCAATGGAGTTCTGAAACAATCATGGAACCTCATAGAACAGGTAGGAATCGAAGGGATTAGGTCTAGGTTTAGGTGGCAGCGATTAGGGTTAGAGTTTGGTCTCAGAGAGAAATAGAGAAGAGAGGGTTTCAGGGCGGCTGAACGGGAGAAGTGATTAGGGTTTAGGGGTCTTTTGGACTAAAAAAGGAAAGGGGGAACGGTGGCTGTTGATCTCTCTGATCAACGGCCAAGATCAAAGGGGTTTGGGGCCGGGTAGAGTCTTTAGGTTTGGGCTGGGGTGGATTTGGGCATGGTTCTAATTGGATTGGTATTGGGGAATTGAAATTGGGCTGGTTTAATAGGCTAGGTCCGAAACATAAAAAGGGCTATTTGTAAAATACCCATTTAATTGATAAAAACAATTTAAAAAAAATAATTAACATATTATAAAAAATGATTTTCATGCCTAGAAATGTTTTAAAATAATTACTTAGTATTTAAAAAACACAAAAAGCTATTTTCTGGTAAAATAATGTAATAATGCAAGCATGGGCTATAATTGCAAAGTTATTGCAATTATAACCCCAAAAAATGTAAATGTGGCTATTTGTGAAATAACTAAAACTTAGTGCAAATGCAAATGATAAAATTAAGCCACAAAATTATTATAAAACTATTTGTGATGCAATTAGTAATTGAAAATACTGGGATAAATTAATTAAAACCCTTAAAAATGCAGAAATTATGGAGAAATATTAATTGGTGCTAATGCATAGTTTTGGAGGTATATATGCATTATGAAAAATATTATAGGGAAAAATTGGGTATCAACAGCTGCCCCTCTTTACCCAGAAAGGATGAAAGAGTTTTCGGATAAAGAAATGATGACCAATTTTGACCGAATGGGATGTTTTGAAAGATAGAGGCCGAACCCTGGTCTTTGAGCTGCCTACATATCCCTGGTTTTATAGGAATCAGGCCATGTGTAGTTCTGGATTCATCGGTGGAATATACCGATGAATTCATCACAAGAACGGACATGAGACTTTGGAATGGGTGGAAAGATGGTTATGGTGAGCGGTCAGATTTGAGATAATTTGAAAGAATTGGAGCGGGATTGCACCTGTTGGGGTAGCGGTTGCTTGTCGGGTCACTTGCAAGTAAAGAGATACTACAAGTATATATTTGTGCGGAAATTTAACATGATGCAGATTCCCTTCAGACCATGAGAATTGTCTTTGGACGGTTGAGGATGACATCCTTAGACCATGATGTCCTGGGCCATGAATTGTTCAATGGGGGATTCGCAGGCCATGAAATGATGTCGGGACATGAAAATGGTGCCTCCGAACCATGACGCCTTTGAATAATGATATGCAAATTTGAGAGATCCTCAGGCCATGGCATGGTGTCTTCCGGCTATGAGGATGATGCCTTTAGACAATGACGCCTTTGGACAAGTTGGCGATATTTTAGCCCATGAGATGCAATAATATGATGCTAAAATCGACAAGACAAGGCTTAGTCTTGTGGGGTTGAGGGTAGAGCTTAGCTCGAAAGAGGAGCAAATAGATAGTGCCGGAGAGACAGTGCTTAGTCTCGGCAAATAAAGGCGATGATTGGCCTTATGCAAATAGGAGGCAGAGCTTAGCCTCATGCAAGATTCGGGACAGCGCTTAGTCCCATGCAAATATGGAGGCAGGGCTTAGCCGCATGCAGGATTCGGGACAGGGCTTAGTCCCATGCAAATGGAAGGCAATGCTTAGCCTTATGCAAAATGGAGGCAAAGCTTAGTCTCATGCAGATGGAGACAGAGCCTAGTCTCATGCAAGATTCGGGACAGGGCTTAGTCTCATGCAAATGGAAGGCAGTGCTTAGCCTTATGCAAATGGAGGCATGGCTTAGCCTCATGCAGATGGAGACAGAGCTTAGTCTCATGAAAGATTTGGGACAGGGCTTAGTCCCATGCAAATGGAAGGCAGTGCTTAGCCTTATGTAAAATGGAGGCATGGCTTAGCCTCATACAGATGGAGACAGAGCTTAGTCTCATGCAAGATTCGGGACAGGGCTTAGTCCCATGCAAATGGAAGGCAGAGCTTAGCCTCATGCAGATATGGAGGCAGGGCTTAGCCTCATGCAGGGTTTGGGACAGGGCTCAGTCCCATGAAATAATAGAATAAATAGCAGGTGATAGCAGAGTTTTCTTAGCTGGTAATAGATTTCAGTATCACGGTTGTTATGAAGATTGTGACTTGGAGGTATGTATATTCTTCGCTCTTGCATCCAAAGAAAAATCGTGAGTTCTATAAAGTGGGAGGTCGGTTCGTGCTTCCGTCGGCTTGCTTGGCTTGCTTTGCTTGGTTCGAATGTCCTGTTCAAATCATTGGGGGTAGCGTTGGCTAAACAGAGTCATTTTACAAGCAAGCATGCATAGTTTTCAAAGACGTAATAAAAATATATTATTTTAGAAATTGGTTAGATGAACCAGTGACTGTGACACGATCCGAGACATCGCAATCTCTCCTGCTATAGATTTTTGAGGGTCCTCCTCAAAATTCTGCCCCAGTTAGATGGACACGTCTGACTGCTGCACGTGCTGTGATCGGCTGAAATTGCTTCAGAATTTTGAGGGTCCTGCTCAAAATTCTGCCCCAGTTTCTGATTGTGGGGAAAAATAGGATTTTTACTGAATTGTGACCGAACCCACAGGGCTGCCTACGTATCCCCTCTTAAAAGGGAATCAGGTCGCGCGTAGTTCAATTTACATCATTTTGTGAAAACATAAATAGTTACACATAGTATCATTTGACTGCATCTGAGTTGATCGGTTTTGGCCAGACTTCTCCGTCCATTTCTGCGAGTATGAGGGCTCCTCCTGTCAATACTCTATGAACCATGTAAGGGCCTTGCCAGTTGGGAGAGAATTTCCCTTTGGCTTCATCCTGATGCGGAAAGATCTTCTTCAACACCAGCTGCCCCGGTGCGAACTGTCTCTGCTTGACTCTTTTGTTGAAGGTTCTGGACATTCTGTTCTGATAGAGTTGCCCATGACACACTGCATTCATCCTTTTTCCGTCTATGAGGGCTAGCTGCTCATAACGGCTCCTTATCCATTTTGCGTCGCTGAGCTCAGCTTCTTGTATGATTCTCAAAGAAGGAATCTCCACTTCAGCAGGAATAACAGCTTCAGTACCACAAACCAGTAAGTAGGGAGTTGCCCCGGTTGATGTGCGGACTGTGGTATGGTATCCCAATAAAGCGAATGGCAGCTTTTCGTGCCATTGTTTGTGATTTTCTACCATCTTTCTCAGTATCTTCTTGATATTCTTGTTAGCGGTTTCTACAGCTCCGTTCATCTAAGGTCTATAGACTGTGGAATTCTTGTGCTTGATTTTGAAAGTCTCACACATGGTCTTCATCAAATCATTGTTGAGATTGGAGGCGTTGTCAGTAATGATTGATTCTGGAACTCCAAACCGGCAAACAATACGGTCGCGGACAAAATCTGCTACGACCTTCTTAGTTACTGCCTTGTAAGATGCTGCTTCGACCTATTTGGTGAAGTAATCAATAGCTACCAAGATGAACCGATGCCTATTTGAGGCGGTGGGCTCGATTGGACCAATGACATTCATTCCCCAGGCGGCGAATGGCCAAGGTGAGCTTGTTGCATTGAGATCATTTGGCGACACTTTTATCATATTGGCATGTACTTGACATTGGTAGCATTTTCGGACATACTGGACGCAATCTGTCTCCATGGTCATCCAGAAATAACCGGCCCTAAGTATCTTCTTGGCCAAGACAAAGCCGTTCATATGCGGGCCGCAGGTCCCAGCATGTATCTCCTCAAGTAGCTTAGAAGCTTCTTTTGCGTCGACACACCTTAGCAATCCCAAATCAGGAGTTCTTCTGTACAAGGTTCCTCCGCTGTGGAAGAAATTATTGGGCAACCTCCGAAGCGTACGTTTCTGAGTATGATTTGCATGCTCCAGATATTCTCCTTTTGCAAAATATTCTTTGATATCGTGAAACCAAGGCTTCCGGTCTGTTTCTTCTTCAACATGGGCACAATACGCCGGCTGGCTATGGATCCTTACTAGGATAGGATCAATGAAGTTCTTGTCGGGATGCTGTATCATGGATGACAGAGTGGCCAATGCATCGGCAAACTCGTTCTGAATCCTGGGAACATGCCAAAACTCTATCTTCGTGAACCTCTTTCTCAATTCCTGCACATGGTGCAGATATGGCAATATCTTGGAATTCTTGGTGGCCCATTCTCCTTGTACCTGGTGCACAAGCAAATCTGAATCACCGGTTACCAGCAGCTCCTGAATATTCATGTCGATGGCCATGTTGAGCCCTAGTATGCAGGCTTCATACTCTTCCATGTTCTTGGTGCGGGGAAATCTGAGTTTAGCAGATACCGGATAATGTTGGCCAGTTTCCAATACCAAGACGGCTCCAATGCCGACTCCCTTGAAATTTGCCGCTCCGTCAAAGAACATTCTCCAACAGTCGTAGGACTCAGCAATATCTTCTCCTATGAATAGCACCTCTTCATCGGGAAAATATGTTTTCAGGGGTTCGTATTCTCCTTCCACAGGGTTCTCAACAAGATGATCTGCCAGTGCCTGTCCCTTGACTGCTTTCTGAGTCACATAAACAATGTCGAACTCGCTTAATAGGATTTGCCACTTAGCCAGCTTGCCAGTAGGCATGGGTTTCTGAAAGATATATTTCAAGGGATCCATCCTTGATATGAGGTATGTTGTGTAGGCACAGAAGTAATGCCTCAGCTTCTGAGCTATCCAAGTCAGAGCGTAGCAGGTACGGAGAGTATCGCGCTTTATATGGAGTGAACTTCTTACTCAGGTAATAGATAGCTTGTTCCTTTCTCCCTGTCTCGTCTGGCTGCCCCAGAACGCAGCCGAAGGCTCCATCTAGCAGTACAAGGTAGAGTAGCAAAGGTCTACCTGGCTCTGGCGGGACCAAGACTGGTGGTGTTGATAAGTACTCCTTGATCTTGTCGAAAGCCTTTTGACAATCTTCGGTCCAACTAGTTGCAGCATCTTTCTTCAACATCTTGAAAATCGGCTCACATATAACTGTGGACTGGGCTGTGAACCTGCTGATGTAGTTTAGCCGTCCTAGAAAACTCATTACATCTTTCTTACTCCTCGGCGGTGGCAGCTCCTGGATGGATTTCACTTTTGACGGATCCAATTCTATCCCTCGGCGGCTGACAATAAACCCAAGTAACTTTCCGGCAGGAACTCCGAATGCACATTTTACGGGGTTTAGTTTCAGGTTGTATTTCCGCAGTCTGTCGAAAAACTTCCTCAAATCGGCTATATGATCTGTGGCTTTCTTGGATTTGATGATGACTTCGTCCACATATACCTCGATCTCCTTATGTATCATGTCATGAAAAATGGTAGTCATAGCCGTCATGTAGGTGGCCCCAGCATTCTTTAGACCAAATGGCATCATCTTATAACAGTATACTCCCCATGGTGTAATGAAAATCATTTTCTCAGCATCCTTTTCGTCCATCCAGATCTGATGGTAACCGGCGAAACAATCCACAAACGACTGGAGTTCATGCTTGGCACAATTGTCGATTAGGGTGTGTATGTTTGGAAGTGGAAATCATCCTTTGGGCTGGCCCTGTTGAGATCCCGATAATCAACACAGACCCTGACCTTCCCATCCTTCTTTGGAACCGGCACGATGTTGGCTAGCCAAGTTGGGTATTCAACCACCCTGAGGACCTTGGCCTTGATTTGCTTAGTAACCTCCTCCTTGATTTTCAGACTCATGTCAGGCTTGAATTTCCTGAGTTTCTGCTTCACTGGTGGACACGTTGGGTTTGTGGGCAACTTGTGAGCCACAATGGATGTACTTAACCCAGTCATATCATCGTATGATCATGCAAAGATGTCGTTATACCCTTTCAAGAACTATGTATACTCTTATTTTTCTGATGGTGACAAGTGGATGCTGATGCGGGTTTCCTTGACAGTTTTAGAGTCTCCCAAGTTGATTATTTTTGTTTCATCCAGATTGGACTTAGGCTTGTTCTCAAAGTCTTCTACTTCTCTGACAATTTCCTCGGGTATGACATCTTCTTCTTCCGAATCACTATCCTTTTGTTGCATCGTCTCATTACATGTCACAATTGTTGGTTCATCGAGACAGGAAATGGTAATGCCCGGGACTCGTCGGGCCCTGGATGGTCTGACAGTCCAATTCTTGAGGAATGATCCTTTCTCCACAGCCCGGATGGTAGGGCCAACCTCCTCCTCCTCCTCAACAATTACACAACAGTTCATGTCCTCATCCTCCAAGAATAGGTTCCTTAAGGCTGCCAGTGCTTCTTCCTCCTCTGGTGCCGTTCAAATCTTCCATTTTTGCTTTTCCCTTGCCTTTTGTTGGACTAGGAGGAGGAGAAGGTGGAGGGCCCCTGGATCTTGTGTGATAAGCTGATGATGCCAGTATGCATGAACCAACCTTTGGGGAATGGGAATAATCAAAATAAAGAAAAACAAAAGGTAGCCAAGTCAGTAATAATTCTGAAAAGTTTGCAGTATTTAAACACATATTGCGGGAATGTAAATTCACATCCTAATTTGGGAGCCCCGTTGTTCCCGAGGTAGGCCTAGCGACAAATAGATTTGGAGAAATTTAGTGCCAATAATTGCCTCATTTCATTAATGTAAAAATAGACGACCCAAAACGATACTAAATAAGATAATATCACTAATGGAACTTGGCCTTATTACATTTAGAAAGCAAGTAAACCTAATCTATTTGGTCCCAGAAGGACCTTCTCCAGACTGGATGCTCTTGTCGATCAATTCCCCCAGTTCGCGTAGGTTTAGCAGTAAGAATGCCCTTGCCAAATGTCCTCCTTCGTTTCCCTCAGCGTTCTGGCAATCGGTGACTCTCTTTCTCATTTTCCCTTCCAATTCCATCAGACTGTACTCCAAAGACTTTGGTCACTTGAAGGAAAATCCCTCCACCAATCTAGCAAAGGTGAAGGTATGCTACCGACCATGCCGAACGTGGGGACTTCATGCCTCATTTTCTGCAAAACAAAAGATGGTTAGGCCCTTTCCCCCTCCAGGTTCGTCTATTTATACAAAAATGATTAGCATATCAGCACTTACTTCTCCAAATTAATAAACACAATCGTGGTTGCGTCCGTTGGGATTATGGAAAACCCGATGGACTTTTGGGTGAGGCTTGTCTTAAAGGATTATTATGTGGACAACATATTAACCCGGCTAGGTTTGACCATGATGCATGCACAGCTGATCAGAGTAAGGTTGCTATAGAGGTCTAGACTGGGACCCTCAAGCGGACAACTGAGGGTAACAGCTGTCGCGCCCCCTTTTTCCTCGCGGAGTCCGGGTTTCGACATTCATTGGGAACAACTCATTTCCTTTCGGGAATTGGGCATTTGAATTTGAAGAGTCGCCACCTAACGGATTAAGGTGCGTTAGGGCACCTAAAACAAGTAACTCATAAAACCGGTTAGCATTACCAGAGATTGGGTAAGGGCTCGAAATAACCTTGAGGGGAAGGTGTTAGCCACCCCTCGCGGTCCACAATGGTGGGTCCCGGCCGAACTCAAATTATGTGAATTAGTCTTGTAAACAGATAAAGCAAATTAGACAAATTGGTATTACATTTAAAAACAAAGGGGTAAAAGGGGTCCTAGGTTTTTTAGCCTACAGGATCACATCTGTACAATACCTGATAAACATTCCTCAACTAGAGGGGTTACACGTGGCATTAGCGCACAGGCCATCATATCCTTTTACTACCCATTTACCCTCCCCTTAGTGGTTATATAAGCGCTTTTAATTGAACGAACTCTATGCGTGCATTACCTGTCCCTTCCTTGTGGCCCTAGAGGTATTTAGGACCTCTAATTTAGGCAGTTGTAGACTTTTTTAAGGTACTTAAAGGAGAAAAATCTAGGCGATAAGAGAGAACAATTAGGAAATTCACATAAAGGAAATTAAAGGCTCACTTTAACCTCCTCACATAAGCAGATAATAGCACGTCTCAAATAACAGGATTTTAGATATCTCAAAGGATCCTAGAGCAGAATATTTAGGTGAGCATGACAAACGGAATATGCAGCATTGTGTTAATTGAAGCAATAAAGGCCTAATCAGTTTGCCTACTGATTTTTAGGGGGCTTGCTGAATCTGGATAATCAACAAAAGCACAGTTGACAATTTGCAGGATTTTAGTCGCCCTACAGGCTTCCCTAGGCGTGTATCAATGATGTCCTATGAACATGGTATCTAATTAATCGGAAGTACAATAAACCAGTAAAACCATATTAAACAAGCACTTTGGTTCATTAGATCCTATAGGCATGCTGTCTAGATGTGAGGACTATTTTTAGACCATGGTAGCTAAACGCAGTGGTTAGTTTTAAAACCTCATTGGCATTCAAAGACTGATTTTAGACTTAAAAACAAAATGTCCAGAATGCAAGATTGATTTTACCCTATAAGCATGGTTTCTAAATGTTGAATATGCTGAAATCCTATTTAGCATGACTCCCAAATGCAGAAATTAATTTTTAACCTATAGGCATGATATCTAAAAGTACAAGATTGATTTTTAAACCTATAGGCATGGTTTCTAGATTGCATGCAAACAGACAAACAACACAATGATATGATTTCTGATTGTAGAAGTGGATTTGAACCCTATAGTCATGATATCTAGGATGCACACAAGTGATGAACATTGCAATGTCCTATAGGCATGGTTTCTAGAATGTAAACACTGATTTTAAAACCTATAGGCATGATATCTACCCATTCCCAACAAAAATACATATAATAATCCCTCCCAGTTTTACTAATTTCCCCAATATCTGTTTACAAAGAAATTAATATTACAAGCCAAATGTAAATAAATTACAGGAATGATAATAGTATACTATAAGGAGCATGGATCGTCCCAAAGCAAAACATGGGGAACCAGGCCTTCAAACAGTCTCAAATGCCACATCTCATAGTGACAGGGAGAGTATCTTAGTGTGTCAAAGTTCCCAAGGGCCTAAGGGACACAGGGCAGTGCTCACACCAAGGGCCCCTTTAAAGATCAACAGCTTGTGTAGTTTGGAATAGCAGCCCCAGTGTGTCAAATTTCAGAGGGGTCTCATGGACTCCAAAGCAATGCTCACACTGGAGGGTCAGGACCCTAGACGTTCTAAGAATTTGAAGTGGATAGTGATTTACAAGAGTTGTTTTGAGAAAAAGCAGTTTTAGACTTTCAGGAAACCAGAAGCAAACAGAGTCATTCAATTCCTGGAACTTAGGCAAAGGTTCCAGCAAACAAACAGCATTCAGAAATGGGATTACATAAGTTAGCTATTACTAAGTGACCAAACACAAGGCAAGGCATGCTGAGGATCAAACAGCCACATACAAAAGGGAAGCAGGGATTGGGGAGTAGTGTTGGTCGGGAGTCTGTGAAAATTTAGAACAGAAAAGGCTAGTGGGAATTAACAGACATAGATCCAATTTAGACATAAATAAACATGCAAATTTGCTGAATTTAGAAACCCATAATTCTAATTTAAAAAAAAAGAAGTAAACATGCTATTGTAGTAAACACATGTATTGGGTACCAGTAGGCATGCTAGTGCAATAAACACATAGATTGAACATTAATAGACATGCTGGGAAATACATAGTTAGACATGATGTTGAACATACAAATTGAACAGAAGTAACCACATAGACTAGACAGAAGCAATCATGTTAGTAAATATATGGATTAAACAGATGTAGACATGCTAGTAAACACATAGATTGAACAGAAGTAGACATGCTAGTAAACACATAGTTCAATTGAATAACAGTAGTGGAGGCATACCAGTTGGAAATTTGCAGTAGGAGAGTAAAGTAAATAGGATCCAAGATCTAGTCTTGGCTTCCAGCCGACTAGATAGTGCAACAGACAAGTAGTAGTAGATTGCAATAGAGAGAGAGCAAGAATTTTTAAGTATTTTCCTTAGGTCTGTGTGTGTGTTTGAAAATAGAATCATGTATTTATAGGAGTCGAGTAGTGTATAGTAAATAAGGCAAGGCAGCTTAATATTGTAAATAAGGTAAGGGAAGCAAGCAAATAATCAATTAAGCTTGACAGGACAGAAAATCAGGGAATTATACCCATAAATAACTCGTGTTGAGTTTCAAATAAGGCAAGAAGTGAGTCTAACGGCCAATTAAGGTTAGAACCCATAAATCAAGCAATCAATCATACAAATAAGGTAACCTGAGCAATTAGAGGCCATTATGGGGTCAAACAACCCCTAAATAGGCAAGAGACGTTAATTAGGAATCTCAAGATTAAGGAAAGCAAGCAGAAATTCAGTAAATCATTTCACCAAAAAATGAAACCCTAGATAATTGAGTCAGTCAGTCAATTATTCAAAACAATAACGGACAAAAATATTGAAGCGAACTACGAACAATCAAACAATCAAGCCTGGAACATAGTCATTACAGAAAGATTAAACAAAAAACATGAGAAATTTCAGAAAACCCTTTGCAAAAATAGACGAAGCAAAAACCCTAATTTTGAAAAATACTTAGAGTTGATTAACAGTAGAGAATCAGAAAATTCTTAAGAAAAAGGTCATGGAAACTTGAAAACACTTCAGATACACAGAGATTCGACCAACAAATAACAAGGAAACAAAAACCCTAAAGTAACACAATGCTAAAAATCGATTAATAACAAAGAAACAAGAGATCTTTAAAGAATAGTCATTGACGAACTCCGAATCATTCCAGATCTACAAAGATCTGGTCGGATTCATGTTCAATGATTAGGGTTTTGAGGAAAAGGGGAGGGGCAAAGAGAATTTGGCTTTGAACCAGAGATTTGAACCATAAACATCGAGATAGGCCGATTGGGGCATGATTTTGAAGGTTTTGACTTGGACTTTTGGGAATTTTGGCCTGGGTTGCACGAAATTGGCCCAAACATTAGCCAACCCTTGCTTTTTATTTCATTTTCTTTTATTTGTTTTCTTCTTTTCTTTTGTATTTTATTTATTTATTTATTTATTTATTTATTTTTTTGAATTTTTTGATTTTATTAAATGTAAACTTAAAATAAAATCAACAATTAACAATTACAAATGCAAAATGGACTATTTGTGTTATTTTCTTTATATTTAAAAGCAACTTAACTACTAATTAATCCTAAAATATGAAATTAAATCCTAAACAAATGCCAGTGTATATTTTTTATATTTTTTAAAATGCATAAATAAAATGCAAACAATTAACATAAAATGTCCTAAAGATCCACAAAATTGCAAAATAATGAAAGAAATTATTTTGTTTGAATTTTTGGGAATAATTCATATAGGGCAAAAATCACGTGCTCACAAGTAGCACTCACAAACGGAGGTAACCATAGGCGGACTCTTAAAGAGTCTCGAACAAGATCTGGGCTAGATCTTTTGGGATTCCTTTCATGTAATAGCAAAGTCGAATAACCAGAAGAAGTAGGAGACCAATAGAGGTTTGAAACAATCGTGGAACCTCATAGAACAGGTAGGAACCGAAGGGATTAGGGCTAGGTTTGGGTGGCGGCGATTAGGGTTAGAGTTTGGTCTCAGTGAGAACTAGAGAAGAGAGGGTTTCAGGGCGGCTGAACGGGAGAAGTGATTAGGGTTTAGGGGTCTTTTGGACTAAAAAAGGAAAGGGGGAACGGTGGCCGTTGATCTCTCTGATCAACGGCCAAGACCAAAGGGGTTTGGGGCCGGGTAGAGTCTTTAGGTTTGGGCTGGGGTGGATTTGGGCCTGGTTCTAATTGGATTGGGATTGGGGAATTGAAATTGGGCTGGTTTAATAGGCTAGGTCCGAAACATAAAAAGGGCTATTTGTAAAATACCCATTTAATTGATAAAAATAATTTAAAAAAAATAATTAACAGATTATAAAAAATGATTTTCATGCCTAGAAATGTTTTAAAATAATTACTTAGTATTTAAAAAATACAAAAGCTATTTTCTAGTAAAATAATGTAATAGTGCATGCATGGGCTATAATTGCAAAGTTATTGCAATTTTAACCCCAAAAAATACAAATGTGGCTATTTGTGAAATAATTAAAACTTAGTACAAATACAAATGATAAAATTAAGCCACAAAATTATTATAAAACTATTTGTGATGCAATTTGTAATTGAAAATACTAGGGTAAATTAATTAAAACCCTTAAAACTGCAGAAATTATGGAAAAATATTAATTGATGCTAATGCATAGTTTTGGAGGTATATATGCATTTTAAAAATATTATAGGAAAAAATTGGGTATCAACAACAGCAGTCGACTCTGGTACCTGTACCCCAACCGAAGTTACTGGCAGCTCCTCAACTGCTGCTCTGGTAGGTGCCCTAGCTGCGGCACGTGCTCCTCTTTGGCCTCTGCCTCTGCCTCTAACGTTACCTGCTCTGGGAGCAGCGTCATCGGTAACTGCAGCTCATGTCCTCACCATCTGTGAGAGAATAGATTGATAAACTCAAACTCCAAGATCGATAAACTCGCACGATAGGAATGAAAGAAGTGAAACTGTCCTAATAGTTCCGTAGCCTCTCGAAGATAAGTACAAACGTCTCCATACCGATCTGTAAGACTCTATTAAACTTCGTTTATGACTCGTAGCACCTATGAACCTAGAGCTCTCATACCAACTTGTCACGATCCAAATTTCCCTCTGTTGGGTGTCGTGATGGCACCTAGTCTTAGGGACTAGGTAAGCCTGACATTAACTGAAATAACAATAATATTTAACTAACATCTGACAATTTCGAAATAGAAATCTCTATACAAATTTACAGTCCCAAAATCGGTAGTACAAGTCATAAGCTTTACTGAATTTGCTAGTAAACCTATAATTACAACTGTTTTGAAATAAGGATAAATAGTGTAAATATAATCATCAGAAGGTGACATTGAAGACTGCGAACGCCACAGCGGGTTTACCTTGAGTCTCCGCATCAAGATCCGTACAGCTAGCTAACAATCGATTGACTCCGAAATATCTGGAGCTGCACAAAAATTATGCAAAAATGTAGTATCAGTACACCACAGCGGTACCCAATAAGTATCAAGACTAACCTCAGTGGAGTAGTGATGAAGGACAGTCAGACACCAACAAGACGAGATAACCTAAACAAGTATAAGTAGAGAACTAACAGAGAATGATATCTCTATAAAACAACGCATAATGACAAAAATGATATAATGCTTACAATGAGAAACAGAAGTAACAATTAGTAGCGAAGCACAACAAGTAATAACACAGTAGAGTAAGCTGATCACAGTTTAAATCTAATGAAAATAGATAATGGAAGGACAAGTAGCAACTCGACAAGAATAACCGTTTTCACACCAGGTTTATTCAATAGTCTCCACGAGGTACCATACCTCAAAATATTCACAAGTCACGGGTCCCACTTTGTGAACCCTAAACACTTGGCATCTTGTGCCCTCATTTCAACTAATAACTGCACGGACGACTCATGTGCCAATAGAACCATTCTCATATAGAAGGCAAGTAGACAAGGGTGTGTATAAATACTCAATAATATTAGGAACCATCTTCTTAAATCGATAAGAGTGATTAACTACGTGTATGCTTGTGAAAGTGTTTTAACACAATTTAGGCCAAACAGTAAGTGTAGAGAAAATGAACAGCACGTAAGAATGTTCCCCACAATTTTTCACAAGGTAAAACTAACATAGGTAGGTACGCCACTACACAAACATCAACAACAAGAATGCCCCCAGGCCATGACAAGTCTTCACAGATCAATCCCTGACATAGCCCACCGTGTCTCTCTACGTGCGCAATAACAAAGTAAATGCCCGCCTTGTCTCTCCACATGTGCGTAATAATATTCCAACCTTGTCTTGCCACATATGCATAATATTATTCCCACCTTGTCTCGCTACATGCGGAACCCACATATATAGCCCGCCTTGTCATGCCGCATATGCACATATCAATAGTAACAATAGCACGGCAGAAACCTCGTGCAACACAACAACAACCGCACGGCAGAAATCTCGTGCATCATAATAACAACCACACGGCAGAACTCGTGCAATACAATTCAACTGCACGGCAAAAACCTCGTGCATCGCAATAACTCGGCAGAAATCTCGTGCATCACAACACTGGTACAACAACAACAATGACAATAACACAAGAGTACGGCAAGTAAATCAACTGAAGAGCTTTCGATCACAAAGAAACAGCAGAACAAGTTCACAAAGAATAAACACAATAGAGAGTACTAGTCATAACAAGAATATCTCAACGTGGGAGAAATAATATGTAACAACGATTCCACAAAGTACAGTTCAACAACAAGGGAGATAACACGAGTCAATAATTCCAAAATAAGGGTAAGTCAACTAAGATATAGGATAACTAAACTTCTTTTAAGGGTTAGCAATCACGAAAGAGATACAACAAATTCTAGTAAGGGTAAGCAACAGAAATATAATCATAACATCAATTAAGGATAAACAATTACAGAAGAGATAATTATAATTTCTATTAAGGAGAAGAGATTAGGGAGGGATAACATGGAAATAGAAGAGGTAACAACTTCAATTAAGGCACATAAGAGTCAAATAGGAAATAAGGGTGGATCATAAAGTAATTAATTCCCATTAATACACGTAGGGGTGAAACTAGTAAATAGGGAACTCAATCATAGCAAAACAACTTCATACCTAGTGAAAATAAGGACCTAAGAGCCCTAAAGGGTCAACTTTCCACAAATAAGCCCGAGCACGTACGCGTACCCGGACTTTACATGATACAATTAGCATAAAAGACTCAAATCCTAAGGGGTAATTCCCCCACACGAAGTTAGGCAAGATACTTACCTCAAAGAAGATAGACAGCTACTCTAAAATGAACTTCTCGAGTGAAATAACCTCCGGACGACTCAAATCTAGCCAAAACAAATCCTAAGGGGTAGTTCCCCCACACGAAGTTAGGCAAGATACTTACCTCAAAGAAGATAGACCGCTACTCTAAAATGAACTTCTCGAGTGAAATAACCTCCACACGACTTAAATCTAGCCAAAATA
Organism: Nicotiana attenuata; assembly: GCF_001879085.1. Classification (NCBI taxonomy): domain Eukaryota; kingdom Viridiplantae; phylum Streptophyta; class Magnoliopsida; order Solanales; family Solanaceae; genus Nicotiana; species Nicotiana attenuata. The sequence continues at coordinate 107,321 of NW_017673174.1, forward strand.
ACTTCAAAGCATAAATAAAACTCATAAGGAACTATTCCGGATAATAAAGCTCCAATCTTTATCAAAAACTATAAATCAACCCAAAAGTTGACCCCAGGCCCGCACCTCGAAACCCAACAAATTTTGGAAAATCCGAACACCCATTCCGATATGAGTTCAATCATACCAAAATTATCAAATTCCGATACCAATTCATCCCTAAAATGATCATTTTACATATTGAAAGTTTTCTTCAAAATCCCCATTTTTCCTCAACTCAAAACACTAATTAAATGATAAAATTAAAGATAGAATCATGGAATATAATAAATTCTAGGTGAAGAACACTTACCCAATTGATTTGGTTGAAAAGCCCACAAAGAATCGCCCAAAACCGAGCTCTAGAACTCCAAAAATGTTAAAAATGGCTAACCCACAAAATAGAGTACTTTTATTTTCTGCCCAGGTATTTGTACATTGCGATCGCAGAAATGCAATTGCGATCGCGAAGAGGAGTTCATGACTGCCACATAATTGCACTACGCGATAGCGAATAAGTCAATGTGATCGCAGAGAAGAAATGGTACTGCTCCACAAAAGTACTATGCGAATGCAGATCGGTGGATGCGAACGCGGAGAAGAAAAAGGCACAAGTCCGCGATCCCGGACTGAGCAGTGCGAACACGAAGAGGAAAATGGTCAGCTCACCTAACAAGCCTTTGCGATCGCGGCTTCACCTACGCGATCATGTAGAAGGGGACACTAGATATCAGCACAGCTATACCAAACAATGTGAAAATGGCCTGTAGCCCATTCGAAACACACCCGAGGCCCCCGGAACCTCAACCAAATATACCAACACATCCTAAAACACGATATAAACTTAGTCGAGGCCTCAAATTGCATCAAACAATGTCGAAACTACGAATCGCACCATGAATCGAACTTATGAACTTTCAAATCTTCCAACTTCTAAAACTCGCGCCGAAACTTATTAAATCAATCCTGAATGACGTCAAATTTTGTAGGCAAGTCCCCAAATTACATAACGGAGCTGTTCCAACTCTCGGAATCGCATTCCGACCCCGATATCACCAAAGTCAACTCTTAGTAACCTCTCAACCTTCCAAAACTTCAACTTTTCCAACTTTCGCCGAAATACTTCAAATTACCCTACGGACCTCCAAATCCAAATCCGGAAGCTGTAGGAATCATCAAAATGCCATTTCGAAGTCGTATACACCAAAGTCAAATTTCGGTCAACCCTTACCGCTTGAGCTTCTAAAACAGAAATTCTTCTTCTAAATTGACTTAGTATCATCCGATAATTGAACTCGGCCACGCACGCAAGTCATAACACGATATACGAAGCTGCTCGAGACCTTTTGCCGCCGAACGCGACTTTAATTCTCAAAACGACCGGCCGAGTCGTTACATCAATCTACTCTCAGCCATTTTAACACCTAACATATATATGAAATTAAGCCCTCACATTTATCAATTTCCATACATATAAGTCAACTTAGGTTCGGAGTACTACTGTCACTATCCAAATTCCACTATAGGCCGTGATGGCGCCCAACGTCACCGTCAGGCAAGCCAACGATGAACTATCTATTTAATTGCTCATTTTAACATTTTCAAAGTCATTGATTTTATTCAATAAAGAAATAAATAGTAAGTGAGCGTAGTACTGTAAAACATAAACTAAACGTGAGAGTAAGATAGTGAATTTAACAACCAAAACCATGAGTATCTACTAGAATTTTTCAAAACTCGGTGTCACAAGTGTACGAGCATCTAGTAGAATATACAAAATCCCTAAAACTATTGTCTGAAACATAATAGACAGAAATAGTAAATATAACAAGAGGAGACTCCCGGTGCTGCAGAACGAAGCATGAGAAGCAGCTCACTACTAAGCCTCCGGGTAGTGCGGGTGCGTGCCTGGACGAACTCCAGATGTACCTGCCTTAGAACCTGCACAATATGTGCAAAAGTGCAGTGTGAGTATGTAAACAATGTGTATCCAGTAAGTATCTAGTCTAAACTCGAAGAAGCAGTGACGAGGGGTCGACATCGACATTTACTAGTGGTCAATATACATAATGTGCAAGAATTATAAATAGGTATGAAATACAACAATAATAATGAAATAAGAGGCAATAATTTAAATGATTCTTTAACAAATTAACAAATTAAAAGTCCCCAAATATCGCAAGCTAATCTCAACCAGTGAAGGCCAACATGTATTTACAATTTCTTAAGTCATGAAGGATATATCGAGTATAATTGGACTCCTGGCAACAACACGTACGAGTTATGCCGAGGTCGTACGGTCCGATTCATGGATGCATCACATAATGTATATAAATATTGCCGAGGCGTTCGGCCCGATCCGCAGAGTAGGAAAACTCTTCCGACGACGAATTATGTGTATACAACTCTAAGGTAAGCCCATAAAAGAATATAAATTTCAATTAATAGTTAAACATTCTTCCAAATCTCTAAGTAATGAAGCTAGATTTAACATAATCTTTAACCAAATTTTACTTCTTAATACAAGCAATTAAACTAGCAAGTTGAGTTCAAATAGTGCAAGTAATTGCATAATAAAGGCCTATGTCTATCCGGACATAACATGAATTTTAGCTACGCACGGACTCTCGTCACTTCGTGCGTATGTAGCATCTACAATTAGAAGCATATAACAATTTAATCACCTATGGGGTTAGTTCCCCTCTTACAAGGTTAGGCGAGAGACTACCTCGTTTCCAAGTCCACTTTTCGCTCCATAAATCACACTAAAAGCCTCAAGTCGGTGCCGAACAATCCAAAACTAGCCAAAGATTGTACGAACTAATCAATAATTGCCCAAAAGTTCATAATTTAACTATTAGAGTAATTACCCAACCAAATTTGGAAAGTTCCTAAAATTCATCCCGAGCCCACGTGCCAGGATTTCGAAATTTTTTGTAAATAATTGTTACCCATAACCTCACAAACATAAATATATAATTTCTACTCAATTCTTTAACCATTTTCGTGGTCTAATCTCATTTTTATCAAAACCCTAGGTTTTTCAACTAACTCCTAAATTTTTTATATTTTTCATATTAAAATCTACCCATAATCTATGTATTTAACTCACAATGGATAGGAATTACTTACCTTCAATAGCTAGGTGAAAACTCCTCTCCAAGAAGCTCCAAAATCGGCCCAGAAAAATGAAAATGAGAGAAGATGGCTTAAGTCCCGTTTTAAAAAAGACATTGCCCAAATTTTTCCTTCTTCGCGATTGCGACAATAGCCTCGCGATCGCGAAGGCAAAGCGGCCAAGGGCTAAAAAATTGCACATGGCCAACACGATCCAAGCCTCGCTAACGCAAAGGCTTGCCTAGCCTGTCCTACGCGAAAAGCGAGGGCTTCTTCGCGAACGCGACGACCAACAACGTGGCCCCCTCCAGCTCGCCTTACTCTTCGCGAACGCGGACCACTTCACGCGAACGCGAAGGCCAGTGGCCCAGAGCTTCGCGATCGCGGTCTCCTTTACGCTAACGTGAAAAACAAATTTTCCTAGCCCAATTTCCTTCACCGCGAACGTGAGTCCTTCTCCGCGTTCGCGAAGCAGGAAACTAGAACAACAAATAGCAGATTTTTGAACTCAACTCCGGGTGGTCCAAAACTCACCCGAGCCACTCAGGATCCCGTCCAACTGCACCAACAAGTCTATAAACATAATACGGACCTGCTCAATCCCTCGGAACACGTAAAACAATATCGAAACTAAGAATCGCACCCCAAAACCATATTGAATCAACTTTTGAACTTCAAACTTCTCAACTAGCTCCGAACACGCCGAATCATACTTAGACTACTCGAAATGACATCAAATTTTGCGTACAAGTCATAAATCACCACATAGAACTATTCCCAGTTTCAGAATCCCAAACGGACCTCGATAACACGAAAGTCTACTCCAAACCAAACTTAAAGAACTAGAAAACCTTTAATAAACCAACTTTCAATATTAAGCGTCGAAACGCTTCCGGATCACCCGAAACCCGATCCGAACACACACTCAAGTCCAAATCTTCATACGAACCTATTCGAACCATCAAATCCCTTATTCGAGGTCGTTTACTCAAAATATTGACTCAAGTCCAACTTAGCCATCTTAGGCCACTATTAAGGAACTAAGTATTCCAATTTCAACCCGAACCCTTCTAAATCCAAATCAACCATATCCGCAAGTCATAAAACAGTAAAAGCACATACAAGGAGTCTTAATTAAGGGAACATGGATCTATAAAGCAAAGCAAGCGGTCGGATCGTTACAAATACAATAGTGAAAAGTTATATAAAAAGAGAATTAGTAAGTTTAACCGTTCAATCTGCGAGCGAAGTGCGTCATAGCCACTTTAAGCCTGCTATTTAAAATATATTCAAAGTTTATAATGTCTTTAAAGATTAGCTAATTCAAACAAACTTCAGGACTAGGTATCCTGAATTTTGAAATTCAGGACTCAATGTCCTAAATTTTTGAGCTACTAATTTGAAAAATTTAGGACTAAGTGTTCTGAATTTCTGAACTACTAACTTAAAATTCAGGACATAAGATTCGAACTTCTAGACACAATTTTCGAACTTTAGGACAAGTTTGAACTTTGAGATTTAAGTTCTAGGATACCGTGTCCTGAAATTTGAGCGAAATTGACTAATTTTTAAATACATTATAAATTATAAATATATTTTAAATAACATGCTTAAAAATAGCTACCTGGTGACATTTTCACTCAAACTGCAAATTTGTGTTGCAAGGAGAGGAGAAGTTAGAGGGCGTGATACAAGAAATTTAGTAGCTTAGTGAAAGCAAACTTTTGCAAATTCGGCTAAGATTATAATTAGAACTAGTAAATTTAACCGCGATTCGCGCGGTCTTAAAAATATCAATGAATTAACAAAGTCTTAAAAAACATGAACAAATTTACAAATAGAACTATTAATAACGAATTAGATATTATTCTCACTTTACTATGAGAAAGAAACACTTATAAATCTATAGTCACAAGATGGAATAAGCAATCAAAGTAGAACAATGCATCAACTTTATGCCAAACGGATAAGAATAGGAATAAAAATGGTAGTAAAAAATGTTATAAAAATGACTTCTTGCTTCTAATATTTCTCATTTCAAAGCTACACTTTGATTTTAAAAAAATGCTACACTTTGACTACCGTGCCTAGATTAATGTCTTTTAAGTTGCTTCCCAATTGACTAATTAAATATAGTGTCTGAATTTCTTGGAACTAACTTTACAATGCATGTCAAGCTTTAAGATAACAGTGGTAGAGCTTTCATTCTCTTTTTCTATGGTAGAGCTTTCATTATCTTTTTCTAGCAAGATCACTGCCAGTCTTTTTATGATCTCTGTAAGATTTATTATGAATGAAAATTTAAAAGATGAGAATTTTGAGAACGGAAATTAAAGTGTTGGAAAGAGACGTATTTATGTCACTCATTTGAAGGAACTTAAGAGTAATGAGCGTTAGAAGAAAGTAGAATTTAGACAAAGAAATAAGAAATATAAAAATTGAAAAGTGTTAAACATAAATGCACAATAAATCTATTCCTTATGAAATGTAAGATAGACGCTTTGTTAGCTTCCAACTAAGTAACTTGCAAAGAGTACCATTTTAGTACTCGTGTGTACAGTAAAGCAAGATTTTTCATTTGCCATAACAACAAAGCTAATAAGCAAAAACAAAAAAAATATTGGTTAAGAATTTGTTAGCTAAAGATGAAGTAGGAGCAAAGGAGAAAAATTATACATTCAGCTTAGGCTAAGCTCTAAAGCACACAGGTAGTCTGTAAAGCAATTTGAATTGCATCTTCTACATTCTTATGTACTGATCTTTTGCGGTAGAATTGAGATGAAAAGTATCCAATAAAAGAAGTTAGCATCTTCCACATCCCATACGAACGACAAACTTTTATACTTTAAAATAAAAAAATGAAACAGATATTTTCCCACCCCAAAATCAAGTTCCGAAAATAAGATATTGTACTATCAATTGAATTGATCCACATACATTAATCAATTTATTCAATATTTACCCTATTATACTCGTATATTCTATAAAATATCATCAAAATATTAAATCACTTGTTCAATACCACATCTCCAAATCTCGAGTAAAATTCTCTTTTTTCCTTTACATTAGATCATTAAATAATTTAATCATAATGTCAAAGAGAAAATCGAATTACAAATTCAAGGTTTTATGAGAAAAAAAGATGTTACAAACTTGAAATGAAAAACACAAACAATAAGGAATATAGTTGCTTCATTACCTTGAGGTTTGCTGAGTGAGAGGATTAAACTTATCATGTTATCGACGACAAAAAAGTGAAGATCAAAAGAACCATTGCATAAATCTATAACCAGGAAAAATAGATTAAAATCTTAACTCGATACTTTTAGAGGAAAATTACAACTCAATGCTTCAACTTATATAGGGCATAATCCAACGACGACAAAATCAAAGACCGTTAAACATTTTGGAACACGGTTATTACTTCGATCTTGGCCTCATCTTTCAGCACTTCCTTTGCTACATTACTCTTAAAAATCACACTTGAATGAATATTGGTTAAGAATTTAGTACAACAGCAACGGTTGGCATGAAATAAATGCACTAAACTTGCAGTTTCAATTTCCGTAAATGATGGGACTTTTGGATTTTTTTTAAACATATTACACAACCAAAAAAATAGAGAAAAATCAGAAAATTGAGAAAAAAGATAAATGAGAATCCAAGATTGAGAGGTGCCACATCAGAGTTTTATTGTCCAGCTTTATATTTTATATAGATATAATATAGATAGATGTAAGAAGAAACTTATGGAATTCCTGTAAATTTAGTGTCGATGAATTTAAGTCCTCATATATTAATGTAATGAGTTGTCATGATCTGAAACAATGATTATGAAAAAAATAACTTCTAGAGAATCCATGTCACGACCCGGATTTCCCACCATCGGGAGTCGTGATGGCGCCTACTGTTGGAGCTAGGCAAGCCAAACATTTAAACATTTTCGGATAACAACATAACAATAATAAAATAACGAGTCTTTAAATAAATGCAGAAGTCTTTTAAAACATAAATAACTGAAAACCCAAAATGCGGAAGTCTAATATTTCACTACCCAAGACTGGAGTCGCTATCTCACGAACTACTAAAGAGTGCTACAAACAAGTCAGAATAGAAATACATAAATGTCTGTCTCGGTACAATGAAAACAAACTGAAACATAGAAAGGGACTCCGACCTGCGAACGCCAGCTAAGCTACCTCGTAAGTCCCTGGACTGAAGTCAGCTCCCGATCGATATCCTACTGCTGTGGTCCAAAATCTGCTCCGGTACCGTGATCTGTGCAAAAGACCACAGAAGTGTAGCATCAGCACAACCGACCCCGTGTGCTGGTAAGTGCCTGGCCTAACCCCGGCGAAGTAGTGACGAGGCTAGACAGGACTACCAAATCAACCTGTGCAGTTCAATATATATGTATGCAATAAAGGAAAGAATACCGAAATTAAACAGTTAACAAGGAAGGAAAGCATGCTATGGGAGAGTACAATCCGGATATAAAGTCATCACCTTATGTAAGAAACAGGGCAATAACAATAATTAACAAAAGAAAACAGGAGAATCAACAGTTGCACGGCATCAACCTTCGTGCTTTTACTCTCATTCTCACCAAAAACAATCAATTAGAATGCACGCATCGCCCTTCGTGCTTTCCTTCACATAACTCTCATTTCATGGCACGGAATGATCCTTCGTGCAATTATAGTCAAATCAGAGCACGGAATGTCCCCTCGTGCATAAATAATCAAAACATGGCACGGAATGACCCTTCGTGCAAATATAATCAAAACATGGCACGGAATGACCCTTCATGCAAATATAATCAAACATAGCACGGAATGACCCTTCGTGCAAATATAATCAAACATGGCACGGAATGACCCTTCGTGCATTATCACTCTTCCTCACCCAAACAACAATCACAACCAAACGGGCGATGGAATAAGCAAATAATAAGAAATGTCCCGGCAAGGAAAAACACAATTAAACAGCTAAATCCCGGCAAGGGAGTAACAACAACAACTTTCACATCCCGGCAAGGGAGATAATCAATATACAAAAACCATCCCAGCAAGGGATTAATCGTATCTCTTTCCATTTCTTTCATTTCTTACTCAATAGTATTTTTATTGTTCGACCCAACGCTCCAAAGAATTTACAATTCATAACCAATCCTCAAACTCTTCACATTATGTAGAATTCATCAATTAGCATAGAAGAGTCTCAAAAATATCAGAAATACGTGCAAACAAGGACCCACGGTCATGCTAGACACTGGTGTATAGATACTCGTCACCATGCCCATACACCATACTCGATCATTTAGCATTTAGCAATTAATAACACTCTAATCCTATTCCCTCAAGCCAAAGTTAGATCAAACACTTACCTCGGTCTAAAGAATAGCAATGAACTCTCCAATACCGCCTTTCCTCTAAAATCTGACTTCGAAACAATGGCATCTAGGCCTAATTAATTCAATAATATCAATTAAGGCTCAACAACATAATCCCATGGCCTAGAAATGAGTTTTCTAGCATTCTTCCAAAAATACCAAAATTCGACACCGGGCCCACATGGTCCAAACACGAGGCTCGGACCAAAACCTAGTCACCCATAACCCCACGAGTTCAAATATATAATTTGTTTTAAGATTCGACCCCAAATTGAGGTTGAATCACCCAAAATTCCCAAAACCCTAACTCTACCCAAAACCCTTAATTTCTACTTTGAATTCATAATTTAGGGCTAGGAAATTAGTGATTAGATGAAGAAATTAAGAGAGAATGAAGTTAAGAACACTTACCTAAGAAGCTATGGAGGAAAAGACTCTTCAAAATCGTCTATGGGGTGTTAGGGAGAAGAGTTCGTGTGGAAAAATGAGGAAAATCCCGTGCTGCTACTGTTTTGAACTTTAAAAAAAATCACTGAAGGGATTTACCCTTCGCGATCGCGACATCAAGGACGCGTTCGCGATGAAGAAGAACTGGGGGAATCGCGTTCGCGATTGAGAGCACGCGAACGCGAAGAAGGAAAGCTGGGGCCCTGGGCAAATGGCCTACGCGAACGCGAGTAGGCAGATGCGAACGCGTTGAAGGGTTTTGAAGGGGCTACGCGAACGCGGGAAAGAGGGCCGCGAACGCGGAAGAGGAAGTTGACAGGGCACTGCGAACGCGAGCCTGAGGCCGCGTTCGCGAAGAACAAATTATCTGGGCAAAAATTGCAGAAAAATCTGCTACCATTCCAAGTGTAAAAACACCCCGAACCACCTCCGATTCACTCCCGAGCCCTCGGGGCTCCTAACCGATCACACACACTAACTCAATAACATCCTACGAACTTACTCGAGCGATCAAATCGCCAAAACAACATCAAAATCAATGAATCAAGCCTCAAAATCATCATTTTCATTTCTAACTTCATAAATTTCCAACTTTAGATAATTAGGTCCGAAATACATCAAATGACGTCCGATTCCAACCAAACTTCACAGAAAGCGCATAACACATATTTAAGACCTGTACCGGGCGTAGGAACCAAAATACGAGCCCGATACCATAGTCTTTTAATCAATTTTCATTTTTATTTTCCTTAATAATTTAAGAAAAATAATTAAACAGAAAAATTCTTTTCCCGGGCTCTAGACCTCGGAATTCGATTTCGGGCATATGCCCAAGTCCCATATTTTTCTATGGACCCTCCGGGACCGTCAAATCACGGGTCCGGGTCCGTTTACCAAAAATGTTGACCGAAGTCAACTTTAATCATTTTAAAGCCACATTTTGAAAATTTTCACAGAATTTAACATATAATCTTTCCGGCTACGCGCCCGGACTGCGCACGCAAATCGAGACAACTAAAAGTGAGGTTTTCAAGGCCTCGGAAGCACGGAAAAAGAGAGAAATCCGGTGATGACCCTTTGGGTCGTCACAATCCAATCAGAAAAATACCATTTTTTTATTGGCCACACTTCACTTCATTCATTCTTATGATACTCAACTCAAGTAAAATTGAGTGACTTTTTTGTTAAAAAACAATTTAGTCATTTTATAATACTTTAATGAAATTGGCTAATTTTTCTTTATATAAAATAATTCAGTAAATTTGGTACAATAAAATACAAAATAATTAATCATTTATGAAATTAACTCATTTCACTTTGCATATTACTCCCTCTGTCCCAAATTAGTAGTCACTTTAGCTCAAGAAATTTTTTCCAAAATAATTATGGTTGTAAGAATTCAAGACAGAATTTGTTTATTGTTTCAAACTATCACTTAATACTAAAGAAGTAAATTTATCTTATACTTATTATTATTTTTAATGGGCATAAAAGAGCTAAAACGAAAGTTAAAATGTGAACTTTTTGGGTCGAAAAATAATTATAAGAACTTAGGTGGGTAATCTCAAAACTTCAGGAGAATTTTTACGAAACCAGAGGGAGCCAAGCTAGGCTTTGAACTAAAAGAGGATTGAAAGCAAGCAGAGCAGCGGCATCTATTGTCTCCCCGCTGGTCGGTCGGAGAATCACGTCGGCGCGTCGCTCATTGTCTGGTATTTATCTGTATTTTGTGTTGCTACTATTTTGCTCTTTTCCTATTTTTCACTACTTTCTAATTCTTTATATTTGCTTTCTGATTTTAATTATTCTTCTTTTTAATGCATTTGGTCTCTAAATTTCTTTCCTTTGAAAACCCTTTATGGTGATATGTGAAAAAAATAAAACAAAACGGGGTGGGGGTGGGTGGTGGGTGGTGGGTGGTGGGTGGGGTGGGGTGGGGGGTTCTAACTTCTAAGTGGAAGTGAAAATTGTCTATAAGAGTAAAAGATGAACCTCTGCATGATATGAAGTATTGGTATAGCTAAATGCAAATTAGTTTGGTAAAATGTGTTCCATATTACTTGTCTTTTTATAGTTCATATGTGTTTTAATGGTGTAGTTAGCCTAGGCACATATATGTATGCATTATCGTTGATAATGTAATGTAAGGGTGTGGCCTAATGGTCAATAAAGTGAGTAGAGAATCATGAGCTCTCAAGTCCCAGCAGAGGAAAAATACTAGGTCATTTACCTTGTCCAAACAAAAAAGAAAAATGAAATACGAGGCAATTTTTTCTTATCTGGCTCAGTCTTGGTGGACAGAGTTATTCGGTACCTATGTTGATGGAGATAGTAGGTACCCAATGGAATAGTCAAAGTGCATGTAAGTTAACCCGGACAACACCGTTATTAAACGAAAATGCACTGTATCCTCCTCCTACTCATGTCTCTGACTAGGTATTGTATAGATATTGATGTTCACACTACACCATTTTAAGCCTTTTGCCACTTTCAAAAAGTGTGGCCTGAACTATCAAAAGTGTGGCATTTGATCAAAGGCCACACTTTTCAACATTAGGCAACGCTTTTCTAGGGGTGGCCTAAATGAGCGTAACCTTTTCCCTAAGGCCACACTTTTCAAGTGTTGTTTTAGATGCTACGCTTCAAAAGTGTGGCCTATCAAGTACAAAGGCCACGTTTTGTATTACCTCATATGGCAACGTTTTTCAAGCCTAAAACTACACTTTTAAAGTGTGGCCTCTGTTACCTTATAAGCCACACTTTTGAAGCGTGGCTGTTAGAGCAACACTTGTGAAGCGTAGCTTATCTGCCATTTTACAATCAATAGGCCACAGACTCGACAGTCCATATGGCACACTTTTGAAGCGTGCTCTAAGTTATAAACATTTTTTAAAATAATTTGTACAAGCCATTATTTTGTGGTTGATGCTATAATCAAATTTATTTCAAGAATATACATTATTATCCTATGTTAATGATCTAAAGCATTACAGTAGCTCATAAATAACATATTAGCTAAACTTACAACAGACTTCGAAAAAGACATATCATATATAGTATGCGTTCTAATAACACAATGCTTCAAGATGTGCATTAGTAATGAACTCTACAAAAAAAGAATGTGTTCATATAGTATCATGAAGGCATGAATAATAAACATCACAATTGTTCAAAAAGCCTTGATAATTCACTTCATAATTGTGGTCACCATTTCAGTTTGCATCACCCGCATTTTCCTACACAATCAAAATAAAATTAACAATTAAAGAGAATATAAGTATGTAATATCATATTGCAATCTGTAATATGGTTAATATTTAGTATACTACGCTGAATCAACAATATGGCTCCCATCTGGAAATTCAGATGATTAATCCTGTTAGAAAAGAGCTTTAATGCAATATGGTATAAAGTTGCTTGTTAACACCTTGGGTGCTTGAAACACTAACCTATCTTCCTTGTTCAGATAGTGTTAAAATTCTTTGGCGCCTAATCACAAGAAAAAGACTTCTTCAAGAAAAGAAAAAAGTTAAAACAAAAACGAAAGGTAGCACATTGGATGATCAAGCATCCGATCAAATGAAATGAGGGTTGGAAAGAAAAGATAGGAACGATTATATTCCCAAATGTTCTATTAGTCACATTCCCTTGAGATCTTACTGCGGATTTTGCTTGTGTTTAATCTTTTCCACTTAAAAATCATATAGGAGTTTCTGAAAATTTTGCATACTAAGCTTTTTGTATAGGTGCCCCCTGGATAATAATGTATGAACAAGGGAGGGGAAAAGGCAAAACAACTTAAGATCCTAGTCCTCTTAGAAAGGGGAATGGATCGTTTTCCCGATTATTCAGATTTTCACGGAGTTGATACAACCCTTTATTCAAGTACTCTTTCTGCTACTCGAGCCTCGCTAAAGCCTAAACATACCGGTCAAATGAAGAATATATGCTTGTAAAGTTAACACTAATCCACCATTGTGCAAATATTCATAGTTTCAAACCCAAATATATAGTAATACAACTATATGCTACCTTAACATGTTTGCTCCCTAGATACTCAGAGAATAACTTCAAAACAATCAAAATTTACCTTTTCACAAATCAGAACAGAAGTTGACCAGAGAAATGTTGAAGATTGTGGCTTCTCATAGCACGTGCACTACTTGAATCAACCGGAGAAGGTAGGATAGATTCGACACACCTTGCTATATCCTAAATGTTCAGTCCAAGGTTGGTTGCACTAATACATTAACAAGATGCCACAATTGTTCCAGTTCCTGCACTTCTTCCTTCATGTCTTGCATTTCTTCCTTCACAGAAAATAACTGAATCTAAGCAAGAGTTCGTTTCATAACAACAAGTGTAGCAAATATGAATTTTCAGAAAAAAAATTATGATCATTTGGGCAATAATAACATTAATTAAGCAAAGAGTTAATGAAAAACAAAGTTTATGATCATTTGGGCAGTAATAACATTAATTAAGCAATTAAGAGATAATGAATGAAAATAATACTAACGAAGAAATCAAATAATAAACTGAACAAGACTAAAGAAAGGAAAAACATTAGCTTCTAGAAACTTAAAACGGCAGATATATCGTATTCATATGCAATCTCAAGATATAACAGGTACAAGGTAATTTAAGAAGCAACACTTAGAGAACAATCAGTACCTATATGTTTGTGGAAAGAGGCGCCTCCACATATGTGAATAATAAGAACAATCAATATATATATATATATATATATGCCTGGTGAAAAAAGGGGCATCCACATATATGAATAATAAGAACAATCAACATTCATGATATCTATCATCACTCACTACAGTTGATAGTATATTCATATAAGAACAAAAAAGACAATCCTTAACTAATATATATAGTTTATACATTGGAAGGGAACACGAAAAGTATATTCGTAAATGTTGTCAATTATATTTTCACTAAATGAATAATATTTCACTTGAATGAAAGATAATCCTTCAGCAATAATCCTTTTGTTCATCTATTCACCATTCAGAGAAAATCTTATTTAGCAACAACATCGCAAAACTCTACTGAAAAAGAGACTAAATTAAACTTCTAACTGTTTTGACTACACTAATATTAAAGGTGCAAGAGTTATATTTGGATTCAGCCTTAGGCTATAAAAGGATATTCTAATAACATAATTGTAAAAAGGAGATATTTCAACTAAAATAATTAACTTAAAGAATATTGAAATTAGTCAAATCCACGGCTAGCAAGAATTGGATTCACTTATTGTGCAACTGAGCTTCATATTAATTTCTCTAAATAGTTAGAGTAATGTTATAGCTTTGGAAATATACTTAAAAACATTTTTTGGCTAAATATTAAATTAAAATGTATGCGAGAATCGATATCAAAAGAACAAAACATGAATAAGGTCTAAACTTGGTGAATTTAAAAACCACGTTATGTAGCATACCAGATGATGGCCTAGCAAGAGCTCATTGTGACAAGAAAAGGAAAACTACCAAGAACTAAGCTAATAGACCTTTATACAAATCACTTAGTTTAATCACGAAGGTTGTGAAAGTAGCTAGCCGGGTCACGCTCAAGTCATCCCTGTAAATGTAATCACCTGTTGGAGCTTTCATCATTTTGACTTTCTCCTTTCATTTTTGCCACAATAAATGAAGTAAAAATTATTTAAGCAGAATAATTGTCAGAGTTAGGGTTATTCGACAGTGATGGTTATCAATTGTGCCCTTGGAGATATGATAATCTGATGTACTACCCAAATGCTTATTAACTACTGAAAGGAAAACACCAAAAAGGGATGAAATTTAGTATAGTGGTAAAGAGATACAAGCACATACAAAGATCTATTTCAGTATAGTAGAGGGACTTGCTTTGACATATTTCTCCGCGATACCCATTCTTTCCATCAGCTCCTTCGGCGGCTCAATCTTTCCATACCGTAGAAGTCTGCTGCTGTGTGTACGAGTTTTGGGATCTATAAATTACCAAAGGTTTCCACGAAACTAAAACAAGGAATTGAAGAAATTAGAAACACTAATGAAAAATGAAAGGAGATGAAATATGAAAAACTTTTCATAGGCTAGCCTATTGCCTAATTGATGGAGTATTCTTTTTCTTTTGTAACCTAATTGATGGACATTTAGCGGAGGATGAATGGAGAAAGGCAATTTGAAATTGATTTCCCCGGGTACACTTTTCATAATAGGGGGAAAGTTTTGGTGAAAATTTTAAAATTTTATTGAAAAATTTAAGAGCACACTTGCAAAGTATAGTCTCAGCATTAAAAAAATAGAAACGCTTCAAAAGCGTTGTAGTATGAGTGAATAAGTGTTGCCAAAAGTTTTATGATTTGACAACGCTTAAATTGTGTAGTCTTTAAATATAAGAGGCACACTTTTTAAGTGTTTCCTAAATTCCGTGGCCAAAAGCTTTCCACAAAGACCACCCCATGAAAAACGTGCCCATACATGGCTTTGGCAACACTCTTTAAGCGTTGTCTATATTAGTGTGGCCTTAGGCCTAAAATGTTGTAGTGTCAGTGCTATATAGCTTATGGAAAGGGTCATTATGAGGGTCAGAGAACAGGAAATTTCAGCAAACAGATTACAGTTTCGCTCGACTAATGTGCAGTTTGTGTCAGCAAGTGAAACATGAAGTGTTAGTATGGATGAAAATTTTATAAATCTGAATTCGGAGAAGTTTGAGTAGATTATGTGACAAATTGATAGCTGTAGTAGTGTTAACTCGTAAGTTTGGGATCTCTGTCCTGTCTGCCCTGAAAAGAGGAGCCTCGACTCTCCCCTCCTCCCCATCTTTGGCCAAAGCAGCCATTGGACTCACTCTTTGCTGCTAGCTGAAGTCTGTTTGATGTTTGTTTCTTGGTTTATTTTCTACCTAATTTACATTCATAAGATCAATAAGTCGGTTAAATTCTAAATCTTCGCTAAAATTCTTTTTTCCATAGTTGCTTGGTGCGTAAAAGAGAAATAAAAGACACAACACCATTCTTGTCCAACCTTCCACTCTTTTTCTTTTTGGGTATGGTTTTGTTAGATTGTGAAACTTAATTTTTTGTGACATATGGTCCAACTCCTAAAAATCCAAATGTACACCTTCAGGCTAAATCCAGCCTAAATAATATGAATTTGTCAAGAGAGCTTATGAAAGTGCTGTTAACAAGAACCTTAATGGGGCGGGTACCTATATTTTATGATTTCAGGAGATAAGAGAGCCTATGAAAGTGCTGTTAACAAGAACTACACGGGGCGGGTACCTATGTTTTATGATTGAAAGGTTGCCTTTTTTTTTGAGCAAAAGGTAATTGTACATTCATAAAACTCTAGCACGAAGAGAGTGCTAGGACAAACATACTTACAAGATGAATTAATTTTCCTTACATTTTCTATGACATATCTATTTACACCAAATAGATAAAAGATATATACAAGTAAACTTTAGTGAAGATATTGCAGCTCCGATTTAAAGGGTTAGTTTTCGACACCTCTTAGGTTCCGAAGTTGTGGAAGTTTGAGGGCTTTGCCGCACTATACTTTGTTTTCCAGTACTTTAGTCATCTCCATATACACGTGTGTGTCTCACCTTTTATTCTCAGTCACACAGCTGTGATATGCTTTCTGTTTTTTGAACAGGTGAAATTTCATCTATTTACTGGCAACAAAGGATTCCTTCTTTTGTTTTATGAGAATGCATCAAGAATATTATATCGTGGGACACATAACAGACTACTCAGTCCATGCCGTAGAATAATTGGAGTGGAAACAAAAACCAAGTAAGCTCTGCACTCTTAGAGGAGTCTGCCCTCATCTCCAACGAAAAAGAAGCAATGTGGAGGCACTATCACCTGCTAGTTCTGAGGCTATGTCTTTGATTAGCAAATGCTTAACAACTTCTGCTGAACCATCATTTTCACTGTCCATACCGCTTCTGAATCTGTTGAGAGCGTGCAGAACCGTCAAAAACCTTCAGCAAGTCCACACCCACATAATCCAAAAAGGCTACGAGCAAGACCATTTTATCATCAACCAGTTTATATCGCTCTGTAACACTTTTTCCTCCGATATCTCTTATGCGACAAGTGTATTTGAGAGTGTCATTCAGCCCAACGTTTATGTCTGGAATACATTGATTAAAGGGTATAGCAAACATTCGTCCTTTGCTGATTGCTTCCTTATCTTGAAACAAATGAAAAGAAGTATGAATGTGATACCTGATAAGTATACTTTTCCATCGCTGGTCAAATCTTGTTCTAGTGCCTTGGCTTTGAGGGAAGGTCAGGCCGTTCATGGGTTGATAGTTAGATATGGAACTGATGGTGACGTGTTTGTAGGGTCCAGCTTGATTGATCTTTATGGGAAGTGCAATCAGATTGAGTATGCACGTAGAATCTTTGATGAAATGCCTCTAAGGAATGAGGTTACATGGACTGCTATGGTCGTTGGCTATATATATTTTGGTGATTTATCGCAAGCGAAGAAATTATTTGATGAAATGCCCCATAAAAATATAGCCTCGTGGAATGCAATGATTAGTGCATTCGTGAAGTTTGGTGATTTGCTTAGTGCCAGGAAATTGTTTGATAGTATGCCTGGCAAAGATGTGGTATCTTTTACTACTATGATTGATGGTTATGCTAAGGCTGGTGACATGGCATCAGCGAGGTTCCTGTTCGATCAGTCTTTTGACAGAGATATAATATCCTGGTCTGCTTTGATATCTGGGTACGCTCAGAACGGGCAGCCCAATGAAGCTCTCAAAATTTTCCATGAAATGTTGTCAATGAATGTTAGGCCAGATGAGTTTATAATGGTAAGTTTGATGTGTGCGTGTTCCCAGTTAGGTCGCCTGGACCTGGCAAATTGGGTAGAACATTATATGAGCCAGAATTCATTTGATCTTAATCAAGTGCATATAGCTGCAACCCTTGTGGATATGAATGCTAAATGTGGGAATATGGAAAGGGCGACAATGCTGTTTGAGGGGATGCCTAAGCGTGATCTAGTATCATACTGTTCAATGATACAAGGCCTGTCTATTCATGGTTGCGGTTCCCAGGCTGTGGTTTTCTTTGATAGGATGTTGAACGAGGGGCTCGTGCCTGATGATGTTTCCCTTAAGGTAATTCTGACTGCTTGTAGTCGTGCAGAACTTGTTAAGGAGGGTTGCCGCATATTTAATCTAATGATAAACAAATATCCTGTTAAGCCTTCTCCGGATCATTATGCATGCGTAGTAGACCTTCTTGGAAGATCAGGAAAACTTAAAGATGCGTATGAACTTATAAGGTCAATGCCCATTGAACCTCATGCTGGTGCCTGGGGTGCACTTCTTGGGGCTTGTAAGCTACACTGTGACATTGAGGTAGGGAAGAAGGTATCCCATAGACTTTTTGAACTTGAGCCTCAAAATACTGGTAATTACGTACTTTTGTCAGACATCTATGCTGCGGCAAATCGGTGGTTAGATGTTGCGTTGTTGCGTCAGAAAATGAGTGAGAAGGGTCTTAAGAAGATACCTGGTTGCAGTTGGGTATGAAACAATCCTTAACACTTTTTCCTATTATTGTTCATGTCTTCATGTCCTGTTTTACGTGTTTTCCCTTCATTAGAAAATTAGTCTATCTCCTTTTATCTCTTATTGCACATTTTGAGTCATTTAACTATTACATTAGCTGACTTCTTCAAGAGCACTAAAATTTGGAACTGTTTTACTTGTTGCTGATATGAATATAGTTTGAACTAGGAGTGGAGAGATGCTTTTTTTTTACTTATTGAATTACTTTCTTTGATCAGCCTGACATTTTTTCTACTGTGGTTCTCTTTTAACCAGTGCCTTTTATAATAGCATTTCAGCCTTCTTTATCAACTAATAATAACGAGAAAAACTATTCCAGTTCAGGATAGTCACCTTTATTTTTCAGTTGGAATAGTCTATGCATCTCCCAAATACTTTTCTTCTCAGCTTTTACCTATTAAGCGCGAAATTCTTTAATGTTATTTGTTTTGTAATTTGATAGGGAAAGTTTCCCACTTGTGGTATTATAGTGGGTTGTTGTTGTTGTTGTTGTTGTTATTTTGTAATTTGATAGCCAAGTTGAACCTCTTTCTGATTTTTTCTTATTTTACTTTGAGGGAATTAGGTATAATGTGATGGCAATTTGTGGACACTCGTTGAACAAAGAACTACATAAGGAAATCAAAGTGGAAAATCCCTTGTTGCATAAGTGGTGAGTTGAACTAAACCAGTTTCCCATGAGTCAGGCTGCTTACATGACTGAAAATTCAAATTTTTCGCACATGGAATTGGATAGTTTACTATTACAGAGAGGCTTGATCACTTTTATTAGTGGGACAGATAAGCATGTATATGCAGATTGATTTTAATCCAGTATATTGAGAAGAAAATTTTCGTGATACTTGAATTTTGTCTATTGTGCTGAGCATCAGACCATCCACTTCACTATTGGTTTCAGACAGGGTTTAAAGAGGGATATTCCCATTGAAAGCCAACATGCTGAGGAATTGTTGGTCCAGTTAATCAATTTTGTGCAATCAATGTCCAGTTACCGAAGCACTAGTGGAACAGTTTTTGATTTGGCTTATATCAGGTATTAAATGTTTCGTCCTTATCTAAAACGTGGTTAATATCTTTTTTCTCTTTATGACTTCTTTTTTCCATATTTTTTGAGTGGTTATATGTATATCAATATTCGAGTAACTTGTTCATATTTTTTTTTGCTTGTTGTGCAGCTATTTAGAAATTAGAGGATGAAGCTTTACAGTGCAAGAAGCAGAAAAGAAAGGCCTTTAGTTCAAGAATGGATCAACTCATAAACAGCTCCACTGAAAAATCGTGGTTTCTAGATTGACAATTACAATTTGATTGGATTTGAATTTCACTTCTGTCCCGTATAGCAGAAAAGCTAATTACGAGAGTTCAGAGGCAATTTTTATGATTTTCTGGCTTAATATCTGAAGGGGCTATTTTTCACTTGATTGTGCACAGCTGGGATCGGTAGGTCCTTGACGACAAGCTAATCTACATCATTGCTATCTATTGCTCTTTCTTCAGTTCCTAACTGTAAGTTATCTGTGGCTATGCTGTGTATTCTGCAAGAAAATGTTGTATTGTTTTGAATGATTCTATTCTCAGTGGAGATGAAGGAGGATGAATATGATTAGATTGAACTACCATATTAAAAAGAATCCTTTAAATTGTATAAGTATATACTTGGGTTTCATGTGTTGCGAAAAATGGAGAAAAGGTGTTGACAAGTTTATTACTTCTAAATCAAAAAGTGCTGCTGAACCTATAATTACAAAACTGTGTCGAATTTCTTCAAAATTTTACTCCTTTTTGAACTTGAAAAAATTTTGCCGAACTTTTTGGTCTCCCAATTATCCCGTAGCTTCTAAATTTCTCGACATTTATTAATATGCAATAAATATTCCGTACTGTCATTAATGGAGGGTGATCCTAACAATTAACACCCGAGGGATAGGTAGAAGGCCATTTAGAAAATATGATCTGTTATGTTCTTTATATTGTTGTACGAACTGCAAAATGTGATTACGACTTCTGTAAATGCAGTTAAATTAATGAGTTAGATCCCATGGAGAATAGAGAGTCCAACTTTCTCAATTTTTAGAGGTTTAAACTGCATGTATTTATTATCTTGTCCAATTTAAGCCAGCTGACATATTAGATGATCGAAGACGTATCTGTGTCCTGAGATGAAAATCATGATAGCTTTTTAGCACTGGTTGGTGACTGTAAATTTGCCTTCGGGCTGTTAAGACTTGCTTCTAAAGCAATTTGCATCTTCTAAGCCACTTCTCAAGATTTCACTCCTTTCCTCAATACTTTGCTGATATTTCTTTTCTTCAAGCTCAATCATGCCGATGTCGTGCAGTCCTTCCACCCCTAATAATTAGAAAAAAAATACAACATGCATAGTCAAAATGGCGAAATTCTGTAAAAGAGTGCATTAAGAAATTAAGATAGCGCCATTTGTCTTTAAACTTGCGTTATGGGATCAGCTCTTCATTATACATGTCTTTATTTTTCAACAATTCCCTCAACATAAAGAGAACACTAGTCATTTGTGATATCAAGTAATTCAAAATTGGAGTGGAGCTACTAGGATCATCTATAATTGATACATGAAGTTAATGTGCTTTCTTTCTAATATTTGTTCAGTTGGGAGCTCCACATTGTGTTCCTATTGAGTCTTAATTTTATCTATTTAGTTATATTTCAATATTATTTTTCAGCCCACCTATTTATTCTGCATATGATGACAAGCTTAACTATATTGCTTTTCTTGCAATTTGTTATCAATTTTAATTGTGTCCTTTTCTTGCGAGAAACTATGTTAGATAGAGATTTTTCATTAAGATCATGTATTTTTGTTCTCAAGTATAATTTCTTACTCTTTTGTTTCTGATTCCATCTCAAAAAAGTATTTCTCACTTTTCATGAGTGATCAGCAATCCACATCCAACACACTGAAAGTACAGATTTTCTCCACTTCTTTCTCACATCAAGCTTCAAGAAACTTAATGTAGACCTACTCTGGCTGCTGTGTTACTATACAATTTAACATGCCATTCAATCATTCAGCTCTTAAAGTCTTCATAGTATGCAAACTCTTCGAATGAACCAACCACCTGTTTCCAATATAACCTAAGGGAACCAATAACTGTAGAAAATTTCAGTGGTAAAGAACCACACAACTTGATGTGTGAGCACCTATTCTTCATTTTGGTCCATTGCACAAAAGGTCATTCAGATGCTATAGTGAGGTAGGGAAAGATAAATTCTCAATTAATGTTGTCATTTGTTTCTAGTGACTTTGCCATCTTATGTGTACTTATTGCAATCTTGAGTTGATAGTATTTGTGATAACTTCCCTCTTCTCCAACTTTGACTTTGAGTTTGAAGAGTAAATTTTCGCCTTTGTTGTTGAAAAGTCAGGACCTATTGAGAATCTATTTTGGTCCTGCATCTACCTATCTTACGCTTTCTTGGTCTTTTCTACAGATTTTTGGTTGTGAAATAGGATTAATCCAAGAACATTGATATACTGTTATCTCTTCGATGTTCTCATTTTGATGATCTCAATGTACTTCAGATTTTGCTTTCAGCTGAAGATAAAGGAGACATCAATGGTACACTTGTCTTGGTTAATCAGTTCCTCAAATTTTTCAGTTGAGAATTCCTATTTTTTGACGTTTTTAAAATGCCAAAAAATGAGAAATGGTCATGCCAAAGCGATGATTATTGTTCATTAGGTCGTTTTTTATGGCCCTATGAAATTAGGCGATTTGGAGCCGGTCATACGAATTCATATAGATAGCGTGGACTATAGCACATGAAAATTTAGTAATCGTCTTGGATTTCTGGTTTTAGCCCTAAAATGCCACAAAGGAGGAATGATCATGCCGAAGCGATGATTATCGTTCATTAGGTTATTTTAGATGGGCCCGCAAAATTTCAAGCGGTTCGGAACCGGTTGTCCGAATTCATGCAGATAGCATGGATTATAACATACAAATATATGGAATTCGCTTTGAATTCCTGTTTTTGGCCATAAAATGCCAAAAAATAAAAACGACCATGCTGAAGTGATGACCATTGTTATTAGGTCATTTTTTATGAACCCGCAAAATTTTAGGCAATTCGGATTCGGTCGCCCGAAATCATGCAGATAGCGTGGACTGTAGCACACGAAAATATGGAAATCTTCATGAATTTCGTTTTTTTGGTCCTAAAATGCCCATAAACAAGGAATGGTCATGCCAAAGAGATGACAATTGTTCATCAAGGCATTTTTGAAGGGCCCGCTAAATCTTTGGCGATTCGGAGCAAGTCGCCCAAATTGATGGAGATGGCGTGGACTACACGAAAATATGAAAATCATTTCGAATTTTTGTTTTTTGGCCCTAAAATGCCAAAAAGAGGAACGTTCAATTATCTCTAAAGATAGGGTGTCCTAACGCTCAAAAGATATGAAAGATCTCCCTCCAAGCTTGCACGTTTGGATTCAGCACGCTCTTAGAATAGCTGTGGAAATCCGAACGCCTATCCCAACACGGAGAGCGCGCTTGGAAGAAGCGATCTGTTACCGAGTCGTCTTATTGGGAATAACAAGAGCATCTGATAAATTCCACTCTCACCTTACAGAGAAAGAAAAGAAGGGGGTGTCCTAGTCTTTTTGATTTTTACGAATTTCAAAATGGGATAACATGCTCGATAGGGCATGCGTGGATGATTATCATAAGAGATTCCCAACATATCATATGATTCTCGGCCGAAGCGATGACTATTGTTTATTATGTCATTTTTATGCGCCCGCAAAATTTAAGGCGGTTCGGAGCTGGTCGCTCGAATTTATGAAGATGACGTGGATTATAGTGCACGAAAATATGGTAATCGTTGTGGAATCCTGTTAATTGGCGCCAAAACGTCAACAAATTAAGAACGATCATGCCGAAGCGATGACTATTTTTTATTAAGTCATTTTTTATGGGCCCGCAAAATTTTAGGCGATTCAGATTTGGTCACTCAAATTCATTCAGATAGCGTGGACTACAACACACGAAAATTTAAAAATCATCCTAAGTTCCTGTTTTTTGCCCTAAAATGCCAAAAAAGAGGAACGGTCATGCCTAAGCGATGACTATTGTTCATTAGGTTGTTTTTGATGAGCCCGCAAAATATTAGGCGATTCAGAGCCGGTTGCCCGAATTCGTATAGATTGGCATGGACTATAAAACACGAAAATATGGAAATCATCCCGAATTCCTATTTTTTGCCATAAAATGAAAAAAAACAAGTAACGGTCATGCCAAAGCGACGAGCACTGTTCATTAGGTCGTTTTTATGGGCCCGTAAAATTTTAGGCGATTCAGAGCCGGTCGCTGTAACGACCCGACCGGTCGTTTTGAGCTTTTGCACTTTGATCGCCAGTTCTCGGGCATGACTTGCCCCGTGTAATGCACTATGACTGATGTAGATCGTTGGTTTTTGTTTTCAGGAAAAATCGGAATGAATTTGGAAGAACAGTCTCAGTTGAAAGCTTTGAATTTGAAAGGTTTGACCAAGAGTTGACTTAATTGTATAAGAGTTCGGATTGGAATTTTTTATGATTTGGCTAGATCCGTTAGGTGATTTATGACTTAGGAGCGCGATCGGAATGCATTTTGGAAGTTCGTGGAAGGATTTGGCTTGAATTGGCAAGGTTAGTATTTTGGCGAATTCCGGTTGATAGGTGAGATTTTGATCCGAGGGTCGGAATGGAATTTCGAGAGTTGTCGTAGCTTCGTTATGTCATTTGTGATATGTGTGCAAAATTTCAGGTCATTCGGATGTTGTTTGGTCGGGTTTTTGATCAAAAGTGTATTTCGGAAGTTTTTGGAAACTTAGGCTCGAATTCGATGAATTTCGAGTAATTTGATGTTGTTTGAGGTGTTTTAATGATTGGAACAAGTTTGAATGAGGTTTTAGGGCGTTTTGGTGTCTTTGGTTGAGGTCCCGGGGGCCTCGGGTGAGTTTCGGATGGTCAATCAGACCATTTTTGGCATTTTGGAGTTGCAGATTTTCATCTCAACTATTGCAGAAGAAATGGCCTTCGCGATCGCGTGAAGTCCCTCGCAATCGCGTAGAGGGATTTTTCGTTGGCTCAGGTTTGCTCTTCGTGTTCGCAGTGATGGGTTCGCGTTCGCGTAGTTTTGGAGGTGGAAGCTTCGCGATCGCGGTTGTGTGTACGCGTTCGCGTATAAGGATTTGGGGACCCAGTGGATTTGTTCTCCGCGTTCGCATAAGCTGGTCCGCATTCGCGTAAGTTTGGGAAAAAGAGCATCGCGTTCGCGGAGTGAGCATCGCGTTCGCATTGAGTATTTTTTGAAGCCTTGAATTTTTGTGCTTCGCGATCGCGTGGCCTTGGTCGCGATTGCGAAGAAGGATTTGGAGTTGCTAGGCAGAATATTTTTAAGTCACCTTGTCCGCGATTTTGGGACTATTTTCACCCATGGCTGCTCATTTTTGGAGATTTTTGGAGGAGATGAAAGAGGGATTCAAGAGGAATCGACTTGAGGTAAGAATCTTGGTCTTAAAACTTGATTATATTGTGAAATCCACCTAGAAATTCATGGAAACTAAGCCTAAAATTGAAGAACTAGGGCTTGAGAAATTGGACTTTGAAATTGGGATTTGAAGGACCATTTGAGGTCGGAATTGAGAACTTTTGATATGTATGAACTCGTGGGAAGATAAGGAATCTAATGATGTGAAAATTTCTGTGTTTCGAGAAGTGGGCCCGGGGCTCGGGTTTTGGTAATATATAGATTTGTGCCCGTAATTGATTGTTTTCGCTTGGGCTTTGTTCCCTTAGCATATTGTGATGTATTCGCTCTGATTTTGGGTAGATTCGACGCACGTGGAGGCCGATTTGAGGAGCAAAGGCGTCGCGAGCTAGAGATTTCGCCGGTTCGAGGTGAGTAATGATTGTAAATGATATCCTGAGGGTTTGAAACCCCGGATTGCACATCGTAGTGCTATGTTGAGGTGACTTACACGCCGGATAGCGAGCGTGGGGTAGAGCACCGTTGGGGATTGTGACTTGGTCCGTCCCGATTGACGATTTTACCGCGTATTTGACTGAAACTTATTTGTTATCATCATGATTTGGGCTGATTGCCATATTTGGGCTTCGTGCCAATTATTTGAACCCTTCGAGGAGTTTTTATCACTGTTTTCCTTACTGTTTTGACTTATACATGAACTCAGTCCTGTTGATATCTATTGTTTTACAAAGTCAGCCACTCTTACTCAGATTTGAAACTTAAATGATATTTCTAAATGATATTTTGGGCTGAGAACTACTGTTTTACAAATGCCCGAGGGCCATATGTGAGGATATGCTGAGTGATATGAGGCTGAGGGCCTGAGATACTTTACATGCCACGAGGTGGCCTGAGTGATGGGAGGCCGAGTGATGTGAGCCCGAGTGCCGAGTGATGATGCCACGAGGTGGCTTGATATAGCGCTTGGGCCGTAAGGGGCCCCTCCGGAGTCTGCACACCCATAGTGAGCGCGGGTACCCATATGATCTGAGAGTGAGCCCGAGGGGCTGATACTATGCCGAGTGATTGATACTGAGCCCGAGGGGCTGATACTATTCTGAGAGCGATCTGAGAGAGAGAGAGAGAGAGCCCGAGGGGCTGAGAGTGTTCTGAGAGTGAGCCCGGAGGGCTAGTACTGTTTTTGAGATATTGCTCGAGGGGCGAACTTTTATTTTGCTCATTTTGCATATTTATTTGCCTGTTTACCTGTTATGCTGTGGTATTTGTGCCCGAGGAGCGGATCTTCTGTGCTTATCGGCACTAACTGTTTTGAAATCATTTTGTAACTGTTGAAAAGATCATTTTCAAAAGAGATTTAAACTAAGCCAAGATATTTCTAAGGATTTCACAGCTTCACTGCTTTCTCGAACGATTGTACACTGCTTCTATACAGCATGTTGGTTGCTTTACGTGATTTCTTACTGCTCAGTTGTTATTTACCTTTATTACTCACTGAGTTGGAGTACTCACTTTACTCCCTGCACCTCGTGTGCAGATGCATGTAATTATTCACCTGGTAGCGGGTTTTGGCTGATCAGAGGCAGAGTTATAGGAGTTAACGAGGTGACTGCCAGCGTTCGCAGCACCGCTTTTCTCTCTTTGTTCATTATTCCGGTTTTGTACATTTTAGACCTTGTAGTTGGATTTACACTCTAATAGACGCTCGTGACTTGTGACACCCCGGTTTGGGCTGTGTCGGGTTGTGCCTCCGTTAATTATATCATTAAATCATATTTAAACTATTTATTAATGTTTGACTATTTTTGAAAAGGCGATATGGGTTTGTTGGCTGGCTTGTCTTCACGAGAGGCGCCATCACGACCGGAGTGGGGTTTGGGTCGTGACAGTCGCCCGAATTCATGCAGTTAGTGTGGACTATAACACACGAAAATATGGAAATCGTCCTGAATTCTTATTTTTTAATCGTAAAACGCTAAAAGCGAGGAACGGTTATGCGGAAGCGATGTCTATTGTTCATTATGTTATTTTTTTTATCATCCCGCAAAATTATAGGCGATTCAAAGCCAGTCGCCCGAATTCATGCAGATGGCATGGTCTATATATAGCACACAAAAATTTGGAAATCATCCTGAATTCCTGTTTACGAGGAACGGTCATGCCTAAGCGATGACTATCGTATATTAGGTCATTTTTGATGGGCCTACCAAATTTAGGCGATTCGGATTTGGTTGCTCGAATTCATGCAGATGGCGTGGACTATAGCACACGAAAATTTGGAAATAGTTTTGAATTCCTATTTTTTGGCCATAAAATGCCAAAAAGATGAGGAACGATCATGCCGAAATGATGATTTTGTTCATTAGGTTGTTTTTGATGAGCCCGTAAAATTTTAGGCGATTTGGAGCCGGTCGCTTGAATACATGCAGATGGCGTGGACTATAACACACGAAAATTTGGAAATCATCTCGAATTCCTATTTTTTGCTGTTAAAATACCAAAAAAGAGGAAAGGTCATGCCGAAGCAATGAATATTGTTCATTAGTTTATTTTTTATTGGCCCGCAAAATTTTTAGGTGATTAGGATCCGATCGTCCGAATTCATGCAGATGGCGTGGACTATAACATATGAAAATATGGAAATCATCATGAATTCCTTTTTTAATCCTGAAACACCAAAAAACGGGGAACGATGATGCTGAAGTGATGACTAATGTTCATTAGGTGGGTTTTTATGGGCCCAAATTCTTTAGGCGATTCGGAGCCGGTCGCTCGAATTCATACGAATTGGCGTGGACTATAGCACACAAAATATGGAAATCGTCATGCATTCCTTTTTTTCTCTTCCCTAAAATACCAAAAAACGAGGAATGATGATGCTGAAGTGATGACTAATGTTCATTAGGTGGGTTTTTATGGGCCCAAAACTTTTCAGGTGATTCGGAGCTGGTCGCTCGAACTCATACAGATTGGCGTAGACTATAGCACACGAAAATATAAAAATCATCCTGAATTTCTATTTTTTGACCATAAAATGCCAAAAACTGAGAAACGGTCATGCCGAAGCGATCACTATTGTTCATTAGGTCCTTTTTTATGGGCCAGTAAAATTTTAGGCAATTCGAAGTCGGTCGCCCGAATTCATGCAGATGG
This sequence comes from Nicotiana attenuata, assembly GCF_001879085.1. Classification (NCBI taxonomy): domain Eukaryota; kingdom Viridiplantae; phylum Streptophyta; class Magnoliopsida; order Solanales; family Solanaceae; genus Nicotiana; species Nicotiana attenuata. The sequence continues at coordinate 135,557 of NW_017673174.1, forward strand.
CGTGGACCATAGCACATGAAAATTTGGAAATCATCCCGAATTCCTTTGTTTGGCCCTAGAACGCTAAAAAGAGGAAGGGCCATGCCGAAATGATGACTATTGTTCATTAGGTCATTTTTTATGGGCCCGCAAAATTTTAGGCTATTTGGAGCTGGTCGTCCAAATTCATGCAATATGAAAATCGTCATGAATTCCTTCTTTTTACTTAAAATACAAAAAAACGAGGAACGATGATTCTTAAGCAATGACTAATGTTCATTAGGTCATTTTTTATGGGTCCATAAAATTTTAGGTGACTCGAAGCCGGTTTGTGTTATCTCCAAGTTTTTCTGCCAAATGATAAGTTTTGGATCCTTTCAACTAAATGGTGAAAAGAGGTAGAAAGACATCATCATTGAGATATGTGAAGTTTTACATATTTATTATGTAATTGTTCATGGTCTCAAATTTACATTAATATAGTATATAGTTTGTCGAAAATCATGGGCAAAAGAAACAAGGAGAATTAAGAGAGTTATATCCTAACGATTAAATCTCCATCTTAATTCTTGCTCTCTAAAGATGTAAACCTTCAAAATCTCAATAAAGTTGGAATTCATATTCATTAGGATCATGGTTATTCCTATTTTTATATTAGATTGAAATTAAGTTAACTCATTTGCTTTTATATCATCAGCTAGGTACGTAAGGACTCGCCCATTTTCATCCTTTTTAATTTGCTTTTAAGTGCTTGTGAGATTTATTTAGAGTAAAAAAAAAATCTGGTGTTAAAATGGCAAACTTGTGATTTTTATTTTGCAGTTTCACAAATGGCAGTGAAGATGGGCCATGTTAGATTGCATCATTTTGAATATGATTTTAATTCAATATCAAGATTTAGATTTTGGTGTGGTTGGCCAGTTTTTGGAATGGTATTTAGAGTTTAGCCAGTATTTTAAATGTTTGAGCAAAAAACGCCAGCTTTTAGTTAAACTTAGCATTAAAGGACCTTTTTGCCTTTTGATCTTCATCTTCTTCCTTTTGCCTTGGTACTCAAATGCAAGGTGCAGCTATCGTTATAGTTATGAAATCGGAAAAATCCATTAAATTTAGCTCAAATTATATTTTGTGTTAAAACAACTATTTAATATGTATAAATTATCTATTCAGAACCCTATAAACAATAAAGATTGGGGTCCAGAATCTAAAAGCTAGAGATCCTGGCTCCGCCTCTCTTCAAATGTTTCAGATAAAACACAAGTCACAAATACCTAAAAGAACATTCCCAACAAGCAAATAAGTTGCAAGGCCAGCAGTTAGAGAGATAATATAGTAGTAGTTACTTAGTACCTTTCATCTATTCATTAATTCCTATATTATGTAATTGTTACTGCATTTTTCTCCTTGTAGTTGAGTGTAATCTTTTGCTATAGCATTCTTTATAGGGAAGGAAGGTACATTCTTTGTAAGTTGAGTTTAATCATGTTCAATTGGTCATATACAATAATTATTTTTTCCAACTGTATATTTTTTTTCTTTATTCTCATTTATTTGTTTTTCTTTTTGTTTAGAATGTTGAATTTGAGTAAAAGAGAATAAAGTTGCGGCTCAATTTCGGAAGAAAAAAAAAGTAGATTCCAAAAAAACAAGCGAGCTTAAATAATAACTTGAAATCATACATATTATTTTAATGAAGTTCCATGCACTTCATGACATTTCATATCATGTTGACATCTAATTCATGTCAGAAAAGACTCAAGTGGAGCGAAAAAATGAAACAAAATTACAATTGTTTAGAAAATTTTAGGAATGCCAAAGAAACTCATAAATTTAATCGGATAAAAATAAGGAGAGCTTATTGAATTAACACTATAAAGGCACAATTCAATAAATATAATTGCTATGAAGAATTAAGTCCAATTTTGAGGTCTTTGTGTTGATGAGGTATCAGCGCATCCAACACATTGTAGGGAATAGAAGTTAAGGGAAAGACTCAAAGTCTTTTGTGGGGTTTGCTTTAAGTCTTTTTCTTTAACTTCTTTCATATGGTTGGCAAGTGAATTGAGAGAATTGATCAAAATTCACTAGTAATAAATATTTTCATTTTTCGAATGTGGAAAAGTTAAACAAAGAAAAAGAATTATATGTTTCCACTTTATTTCTATTAATTTTTACCTATAATGCGTTGAATGACAAATTGACTTATAATCAAGAACTCACAAGTAATTCTTAGAAGGAATCACAATCAAAAACTGTATTGCATTTATATTACCGCTTTAGGAAGCTCTTGTTTAATTTTATTTGCTTGAATTTACGGATGTGTCAACTTGTAATTGCCAAAATTTTCTAAACCTATTTATTTTATTTCAAAATTTAACTAAGGGAATTCGCTAAAGTCCTATTTCATCACTCTACAAGAGAATAAAGTAAATTTATGTAGGTCACAGTTTAAGTTCAATTTTGAGATCCTTGTGTTGATAAGAGATCACCATCTAACGCATGGTAGGGCACATTTTATAGATCATAATTCACTAATAATAAATGTTTTCATTCTTTGAATATGGAAAATTTCAAAAAGAAAAAAGAAAAATTGAATATGTCCACATAAGTTCAATCAATTTTCTCCTACAATACGTTTAATGACAAATTGACTTATGATGAACCCTCAAGTACTTTTTTTTAGAAAGAATCACAATCATGAACTGTACTGCATTCATAGTCCCACTTCAGGAAGCTCTAGTTTAATTTTATTCAGTTAAATTTATGGATGTTTCAATTTGTAATGGCTTAAAAATTCTAAACATCTTATATTATGGTTATGCAAAAGTGAAATTACCTAAGAAATATCTTGGGAAACTTCCATTTTATTTCGGTTGACCCTTTGCAGGGTTGTAATGACCTGACTTATCGTTTTGCTTTCTAGAATCCTGTTCTCCTAAATAAGAATTTTCGTACTTGCTTTTACTAATTTATGACTTGCGGGGATGGTTGGTTCGGCATTTGGAAGAGTTTGGGTTGAAATCGGAACACTTGGTTCCTTATGGTTGGCTTAAAAGGCCAAGTTTGACTTTGGTCAACGTTTTTGAGTAAACGACCTCGGAATCAGGATTTGAAGGTTCCAACAGGTTCGTATGATGATTTCGGACTGGGGCGTATGTCCGGATCTGGTTTTGGATGACCCGAGAGCGTTTTGGCGCCTAATAGTGAAAGTTGATTCCTTAAGGATTTTGAAGTTCTTTAAATTTGGTTTCGAGCGGGTTTTGTGATATCGAGGTCCTAACGGAATTCCGAGATCGAGAATAGTTCTGTATTGTCATTTAAGACTTGCACGCAAAATCCGGTGTCAATCCGAGTAGTATAAGTACGTTTTGGCACATTGGAAGTAGATTGAAGAACTTGAAGTTCATAAGTTTGATTCAATTGGTTTTAGGGTGTGATTCTTAGATTTAGCATTGTTTCGAGCGTTTCGAGGATTCGAGCGAGTCCGTTTTATGAATCCAAACTTGTCTGTATATTCGGGCGGGGCATCGGGGGCCCCGAGCGTCAATCGGACGAGGCTCGAGCTAAGTTGAAAATTTGAGAAGGAGCTGAAGCTCCAATTCTTTCATAACCGCACCTGCGGTTGGCCAGCTGCAGGTGCGAGACCGCAGAAGCGGCTTACCCATCGCAGATGCGGCTCAAGGGGAGGAGCCCAGGTTCCGCAAATGCGGCTCCTCTTCCGCAGAAGCGGAACCGCAAAAGCGGTCCCAACACCGCAGATGCGGCCCCAGCTGGTCCGGCCCAATACCGCAAAAGCGGGTAATCTCACGCAGAAGCGAGACCGCAAATGCGGTCCCCTAACCGCAGGTGCGAAAATTGCTGAAGGCAGTGGCCATCATTTAATACGGGAATGTGTCATTTTTGACAAATTTCACTCCATTCTTGGGCGATTTGGGAGCTTCAAAAAGGGAGATTTAAGCGTAGCATTGTGAGCTAAGTTATTTCTACTTAATGAAGTTTAATACATAGTTTAGGGGTAGATTACACCATGTAAATTAGTGGAAATTATACGTTTAGAGTAAAACCTAGGGTTTTGATAAAAACAAGATTTAACTACGAAATTCGTTATGGAATGAAGTAAAAATCATATATTCTTGATCCTTAGGTTATGGGTAACAACTTTCTTCGAAAGTTTTCGGAATCCGGGCACGTGGGCCCGGGGATGAATTTTAGGAACCTTGCATTTAGGGTTGGAAAATTAGTTTAATAGTTAGAATATGAACTCTTGAGCATGTATTGACTAGTTCTTACCCCATTTAAATAGTTTTGGATCGTTCGTGTCACGACCCAATTCCCACCCGGTCGTGATGGCGCCTCTCGTGAAGACAAGGCCAGCCAACAGAAACAATCAACATTTGCTTTTAACATTTTCTTAGCATAAACAAGTTTAATCCACAAATACTGATTAATCACACGTGCGGAAATAACATAACATAACGGGAAACAACCATCCCAAACTCAGCCCGATGATCGGGGTGTCACAAGTCATGAGCTTCTACAGAGTTGATGAAAAATATACTACAAGTCTAAAAAACATAGTCTGAAGATGAATAAAATATGCAGAAGATAAGGAAGAAACGGGGCTGTGGACGTCGACAGCTACCTCGTCTCTCCTGGTCCGCCTGCTCTGGAAGAAAATCAGCGCTCAGATACGAACTCAGCGGTGCCTATCTCTGCACACATGGTGCAGGAAGTAATGTGAGTACTCCGACCCAGTGAGCAATAAAAATGAATAACGACTGAGAATATAAAATCCCACACAGGCACAGATAATGCTATCTCAAACAGTAAAATCAAGTAAACGGTAGGAACCAGTGAAACCTAGCAAGAAACTTCTCTTTGAAAACAATTAATAAAACAAGTATGCCATTGTTACCACTGGTCAGCCATTGTTACCTGACTGGTCAGCCATTGTTACCTGACCCAACGCGTGTTTCAGTGCCATTGTTACCACTGGTCAGCCATTGTTACCTGACTGGTCAGTCATTGTTACCTGACCAAAACACGTATGACAGTGTCATTGTTACCACTGTCCAATTCTAAATGGGTACCCGCGCTCACTGTGGGTGTGCAGACTCTGGAGGGGCTCCTACAGCCCAAGCGCTATCAACAAGGCCTGAAAGCCTGAACAGTATCAATACGAGGCCTGAAAGCCTCCTCACCTCACTCATCATGCCCTCACATAAGGCCCTCGGCCT